>NC_089221.1:129586698-129886698 GCF_963924675.1 Phocoena phocoena | reverse complement strand
TGCAATCTGTAATGAATTAATGGATCATAGTATATATCTTAAAGGTCTGCTCACATCACAAAAAGAGAGACAACCAGACATCACATGCCTCCTGATACAACAATATAATTTCACTTGTGAATTAGTCTTGCCAAAAAAAAAAAAAAAAAAAAAAAAAAATCCTTGATCTGATCAAGACTTTAGATCCAAACAATTTGCAAGAAGCCCAGGGATACAAGCATAAAATCCAAACTTCAGGAGCCTCTACAGGACAAATAATCTGGTTTCTTTATTAAATAAATTGAAAGAAAAAGAGATTGAGAGGAACTTATAGATTAAAATAAATATAAGGCACACATCAACTAATCAATGTATGGACCTTATTCAGATCATCACTGAAGTGGTAAAAAAAAAAAAGTGACATAATTGCAAATTGGACCATGGATTGGATATGTGTTAACATTAAAGAACTATGATGATTAATTTTTGATTGAGGAGTGATAATGATATTGTACTTTTGTTAAAAAAAAAAAAAAAAGCCCTTGCCTTACCGAGTTAAATACTGGAATATTTACAGATAAAATGATATGATGTCTGGAATTTGCTTCAAATAAGGGGAAAGTAGGAGGAGAAATAGATAAAACAAGATTGACCATTAGTTGAAAATTGGTAAAGCTGGTTTATGGATATATGGGAGTCCGTGATACTATTCTATTCTTGTGCATATTTGAAATGTTTCATAATATAAAAATTAACAAAAATTACATTACTAAAATCAGGGCATAACCCTCATGAATATCACATAGTTATTATTAACTGAACCGGGAGAAAGTGTTCCATTATCTCTGCTTTAACATATTTGAGATCACTCCAACTGCAATAACAAAGGAAGTATCAAAATGCTAACAGGGGCAATAAATTCTGTTTTTGCTCCTCTGATTCTTTCTCCTTTTCCAGACATTCATTCAGCTTGCAGTTATAGAGCTGCTGATATTGTAAAAATGTTGCTTAGCAACATGTTAATGGGGAAAAACACTCCTTAAACCATCAGGGTTTTTGTCTTTTGAAATGTACTAGTTCAGCGTATGACACCTCCCACAGCTCAATTTAACAAGAGAAAAAATATCAACTTTCTGAATATAGTTTGTTTTTTTTTTATCTTCTTAGCTGGGTCTGAATTAATAGGACTATAAGAAATGGAGTATGACATTGACTCTGAACTACATAGAGTTCTATTGGTCTCTTTGCTGAAAGTGGTTTAGAGATGACAGACTATGATAGCACTCTGTCCCTTACCTAGTATCGGGGGTAGGGGTGGAGATGGTGAGGTCCAGAAGGTATGCAGGGAACATGCCCCAATCTTTATCATCCACTTGATTTGAATTAAGTACTGAAGCATCTAGAAGGTGGGCCCAGTGAGTCTCTCTTTAAGCCTTGGTTCCTCTTCAGGAAATCAGGGTATTTGACCAAATGCTCTGGAAGACCATTTCTGTTACACCATGTTTCTCTGTGGAAGAGCCCTTAGGCCAACGCCTCTCAAACTTCGATGTGTTGGTTGTGCCTTTCCTGGACATCTTATGAAAATGTGGATCCTGATTTAGTAGGCCTGGTATGGGGCCTTGAGTTTTTGCATTTCCAACAAGCTTTCAGGAGTTGCTAATTCTGCTGGTTGGTCAGGGGGAATCACACGTTTATAGCAAGTCTCCTGGCCACTGTGAGTGACTGGAGAGATTAGAAGATGTGATTTGTCAGCCTTGGCATGGTATATGGTTAAGAGGACAGCTTGAGCATCAAAGAGACTTAGGTTCAAATCTTGACTCTGTCTTTAGAAGTATGGCTGAGCCATGCTGGTCTTCAAATTCTGCATCTGCAAAATGAAGCATGGGCATTTTTTGCGAAGACTGAATGAGATATCAATATCACTTGTAATGTCCTTAGCCAGGCACATAGTAAGTGCTCTGTAAGTATGAACTATTGTTGGCATAAAGAAAAACAAAAGAGCATTGATGGAGGTCATGTTGCCGTATGAATCTTTGCTCCATATTTATGAGTGAAGCAGTATGAAAAATTGGAAAGAGTTTCAGGCTGATTCAGAGTGTGGAGTTTCTCCTCACTGCTGCAGACGTGGCAGTCATATCCTTTACTGGCCTCAGTTTCCACACCTGCCCAGTGGAAAGGCTGAATCCATTCCTACCTGGTCCGAAGAGCCCTGGGATGCGTTTTAGCTCCCTTGAATGATTCAGTCCATGCTCTGCACCAAGGAGCTCCAAGGAATCAGCTCTGCAGTTAATAAACTGAGGGGAGAGGAGAGTTAGGTGGCAAAAAGCTTATCAGAATTGGATGAAAAGCCCAGACCCACAAGAATTTGCTAAGCAGTGGATCTATTTTAAAACCCACTTCCTTTTAACAACAGAGAGCCAGGGCAGTGATTTAATTACCGATGGGCTACATCAGAAGCAAGATTGGAGCTAGCATCCCTGAATTGGGGCAAAGAACAGATGAACCACTTCTGGGGAGGACAGGTCTTCTGAACCTTCCCACTACTCTCCCGTTCCTACGTCTTTTACGTCTCCCGTGTGCCAAGCTTTAGATTTTTAAACAAATGTCCTTGGGACTGTAAAATTTTGTCCATTTTCTAAAAGATTTTCTAAGCATCTGTCAGCTTCTGTCTGAATCATACATAAATGTGCATATGAATCACTTCCTGTTTCACACCATGATCCCCAGCCCTGCTCTTTCACAGACATCCGCCTCCTTTCCCCCACCACTCCCCACCATTTGAAAAGAATAAATGAAGAAACTGATTTTGTGGTGATTAACACGGTTAATCTTTTGAAACCACCAGGGTTCAGAATCCTTTGGGGAGACTTCTTCATGAGAGAGACTCTGGGGGATCCTTAAGGGTGGGGCTGGCACTGAGAGCAGCTCATTCTACAAAGAGTTCAGTGACTGACACAGCTGCTGTGAGCCAGGAAAGAACTTGTGTATCCTGTGAGCCTCAACATGGTGATTGAGAAAGTCCTAGATTCTTAGAGAGGGAAGCTTCATAAATATTACTTAATAAAACCTAAGTAACTTGGTAACAAGGACAGACTTTTGAGTGGGATAACTTTGGCTCACATTCCTGCTTCATCGTACGCCAAATTTGCTTAACTAAATAGGTGACCTTGGGGCTTCCCTGGTGGCGCAGTGGTTGAGAGTCCGCCTGCCGATGCAGGGGACACGGGTTCGTGCCCCGGTCTGGGAAGACCCCACGTCCCGCGGAGCTGCTGGGCCTGTGAGCCATGGCCGCTGAGCCTGCGCGTCCGGAGCCTGTGCTCCGCAGCGGGAGAGGCCACAACAGTGAGAGGCCCGCGTACCGCAAAAAAAAAAAAAAAAAAAAAAAAAATAGGTGACCTTGAACAAGTTACCTCATCTTTCTCATCCTCCTTCCCCTCTAATGTGATAATGAACTACCTTTGTCTCAGGGTTCTTGTAAAGATAAAATGAGAGTTCACATTTAAAATACTTGGGATGGTGTCTGAAACAATGTCTTAGTTTTTATAATGATAATAATAACAATAATAGACAATTGTCCTAACAAGTGAGTTTTCAGATGCTTTTCTAACTTCTCCAGCGTAGGATTTAGAGCAAAGGTGTCACACAGCCTCTGGGTTGGAGTTCACCTGCAGAATTATTTTGTCTCCCCTTGCTGGCAGTGGTCAGGGAGCGTTTTTGTTGTTATTTGCGAATACTTTAAAATTGAGCATCCTCATCTCTTCAGGATAATTTTGCATCCTCATCTACATTTCTTGAAACTTTTTGAATGATCAGAGGATCTGGCAAGCACCAACCCCACATTCCTACATGAAAACGGTCAGTCTGAGGTGAGAAGGGGCTGCCCCCTTTGTATAAAGCTTTTTCCTCCCCCTTGCTGCAGTCACCAGCATTCCCTGCTGTAGTACTATCACACTACTTTACTTCATGTACATTGTCTTCTGTATCTGAAGCGGTATTTGAGTCTGCCATCCCTTGGTAGGGTATCTAGAATGTAACACCATGCTTCAGCGCGGTGTGACTAGCAACAGCAATTGTGAGCATGTTATTAGACACAGATGCATTCATTAATGATTTGAGAGAATGTCATGTATCAGGGTACATTATTAGAGTAGCCCATTTTGGGGCACCTTCCCAGGTCATGCTTGATTCTTTAAAATTATTTGCTCTTCCCACCCACAACCCTGCTGAAGAGAGAGGAGTTAGCCAGACAGCTCCAGGAATCTTGTGAGACTACCCTCACTTTGGTCACAGACGGTTGGAGCAAAAGTCAGTCAACACCTGATCTGAGACAAACCAATCAGATGCTCTCTCCCAGAAGTTCTGAGCTGCAATAGTGAGAAGTTGGCTCTGTGGCTGATGATGGCAGCACTGAAACTGAAAGCTCATGCAGAACTGAGTCTGGATGGGGGTGGTGATGGGAGACAAAGACAAAGACCATGCAAACCAACGTTCTGGAGGAGCATATGGTAGCCAGGAGTCATCAGAGGAAGTCTGTCTGTTAAATGAAATAGGAAAGCAGAAGAGACTTGTGGAAATGAGCAGTGGAAATGACCGTGTGACCCCCCAGAAGGAAAAGGGGATCCATTACTGACCTTCCAGTCTGGTTGTAAATACTTCGCCATCTTCAATCACTTATTCCTTGACCTTCTTCCTTTTATTATTTCTGTGATACCATCCTCTCTTATTACTCTCCTACCTCTTAGAATCATTCTCTCAGTCCCCTCCGTTGGCTTCTTTTCCTAGCTGACCTCAAAATGTGGAGTTTCCTGGACTCCATTATAAGTTCCCTTCTCTTCTCTCTTCACATTTACTCTGCTATGGGCTGAAAGTTCGTGTCCCCCCAAAATTCATATGTTGAAATCTAATCTGTGATATGGTAGTATTAGGAGGTGGAGCCTTTGGGGTGATCAGGTCATGACGGTGGAATCCTCCGGAATGGGATTAGTACCCTTATACAAGAGACCCCAGAGAGCTCCCTCACCACTTTCACCCTGTGATGATACATCAAGAGAACAGCTGTCTGTGAACCAGGAAGCAAGCTCTCGCCGTATACTGAATCTGCTGTCACATTGATCTTGGACTTCCCAGCCTCCAGAACTGTTAGAAATAAATGGCTGTCGTTTATAAACAACGCAGTCCATGGTATTCTGTTACAGCATTTTGAACAGACTGAGACACACTTCACAGATGAGCTCAGCGTAATAATAGTTATATGCTGACATATTCTAAGTTTTCATGTATATATTCATTTTTTTAAAATTGTCTTATTCCTTATTAGAATGTGGGTTCAGTCACCTTGGGCAAACTTCACCTGTCTGGTTTACAGCAGTGCCTGACACAAAGTAGATACTCAATAAATGTGTACTAAATGAATGGATGAATGAATAGATGAACTGGATTTGTGTCTCCTGTCCGGACCTAAGCCATCCCCCTTATGTGCTATACCAAGCCCCTGACACACTGGATGCCTCTCAACTTCTCTGATTTGCCAAGGTCTTGCCTTCCTTAAAGTCTTGGAAGATGCATTCCTTCTGCCTACAAAGCTTTCCTTGGGCTCTTCCTTCAAGTGTGGACATTAAAGCTTTCTCCTCTGTGGTATCCTGCCATTTCCCACATGCTTTCTGTAATGATAACGCTATTCATTACATGCATAGCCTCACTTTCTTTTCTTAATTTGTAAATATGCATGAGATTTTGTTTGCCGTATATTTGCCTGTTTCCCACCCTACATTTCATTTTCTTTCCTCAAATATGCTGTTAACTTCTTGATGCATCTTAATATACTTAATGCCAAGCACAGTTTCTAGAACAGAGTAAGTGTTCAATAATATATGTCTAATGAATGAATGGATACCCATGATGTGTTATTTTATTCTCTCCACAAACCTCATTTTTACGTGAGCAGTTTGATTTGATTTTGGTTTCTTGTAATGAGAGAGCTTTGACTTTGGCAGTTATTAGTGATGAGCAGAAATTTATACCTTTTAGGTGCTTTTGCTATTATCCTTTTAATAGACTTGAAAAAAAGCAATGACATTCACAGATGACTTCCTAATGACATTAATTATGTACATTTCTATAGTTTACAAAGTGCATTTACATCTATTATCACAGTTAATTCTCAAGACAATATTGCACAGCAGAGGGCAGTTGAGACAAAGAGGTCAAAAGAGCTAATAGGAGCCAGGATCAGAGCCCAAGTGTTGTGTTTACGAGCCCGTTGCTCTATTGCTATATCACTTGGCTTCCATTGTTAAATTTATACTGCTGCTACAAATACTACTACTCATACTACTACGGGCTGTGGTTTATTGAGCACTTACTACAAACCAGGCACCTAGCTACGTACCTTCCCTTAGTTACATCAGTTAATATCCACAGCCTCATGGGGTTGGTACTTTTATTGACCTTTTAAGCCAGATTAGGAAATTGAGGCAGAGAGATGTCAGAGATCTAATGGTAAACCAAGATGTGAGCCCAAGGTTTTTCTGATCTCTGAAACCAAACTACAATCTACTATACTAAAGTCTTTCTTGCTCCAAAGAAAAGTAAAAGAACAGCTGGGAGTTTGGAAGTCACTCATGCAGAATAATCTAGGGTCACGTTTTTTGGTACTAATCCCAAACCCTTCGAGGTACAGTGAAAAGTTATTCAAAACTTTATGGGGGGCTGCCCTGGTGGCGCAGTGGTTGAGAGTCCGCCTGCCGATGCAGGGGGCACGGGTTCGTGCCCCGGTCCGGGAAGATCCCACATGCCGCGGAGCGGCTGGGCCCGTGAGCCGTGGCCGCTGAGCCTGCGCATCCGTAGCCTGTGCTCCGCAACGGGAGAGGCCACAACAGTGAGAGGCCCGCGTACCGCAAAACAAACAAACAAAAAACCCAAAACTTTATGGGAAGGGGAAGCACAGGACGATGGGACTGAATATGAGACACTTCACCAGTATCCTCTTTGAAATGGGGACTTAATTAATGCAGTTAATTGTTGAGAGATACGTAATGAGATTATTGAGAGCCTGTGCTGTGCACGTCTTTCCTTTTGTTAACTGTGTAATTTGCAGAGATGCTCGGGATGCTGGCTGAATGGGAACAGGCTAAATGAAAACTCTCTTTTTCTTCAGAGTGGGAGAAAAGGTGATCACACTGAGTAATTTGATTTTGATGCACTGCTTTCCGCCCTCCCCCTTTTAAAATACACATACTCTTTATAAATAGGTGAAGGAGTGTGATCATTTGGTGAGCATAGGAAGGCTGATTATCACAAATATGACAAAGGGAACTCCCTCAAGCCTTCCTCCATGTGGAGGATCCCTGGCTCATCCTCCATTCGGGTAGAACAGAAAGGAAGGAGGGAGGGGTAAAGAAAACATTCAATGAGTGTGGCTCTGTAGAAAGCATCCTGTCAGGAGCTCTCACACCCATTCTTTAGCTGAATCTTAACAAAGCTTGTGGGTGCAGCTACGTGTACAGATTGAAAGGAGCCCATTTTACAGATGAAAGGAGTCCTTGACTTGATTCCTCCTGTGACAGGAACTAGGAAAATAGTTACAACACCCAACTGTCACATCTAGGAATATACCAAGAGGACATATCAAGAGATGTGGGAAAAAATAGAAAAGAGGGATGGGGGTAGAACTGGGGCTGTGGAGATGGGCTTATGTTATATTAGCATCAAAGAACCCAAGTATCTCTATTCCCCAAATAGATTTGATAGTCAAACACAGGCTTAGTTAGTTTAAAAATATATTCGGTTACCTCATTCAAACTTATAATAATAGTAATGATAATAGAAACTTGCGTTTTCAAATTCAAAGTATTTTTTAAAATTTTATTCCCCGCCCCCCAACTGACTGAATCACATTTGAGTACTTTTGTTGCCCTTCTTTCAACCTTCCAAATCTGAGGTTTGGTTAAAAAGCAAATTATCTTTATAAAGAGCCCAACCCTCTTGTCTCTGGACCTCACAGGGAATGGTTTTTGAAATCATTTTTCGCTCAGTTCACACTCTGAAAGATCAAAGAACTGTGCTGTGTGCTCATTCCAGAAGCCCCTCTGGGATTAGCCCATCATGAATATAAATCACTGTGTTTGTTATGTTTCCGAAATACCCATTCATCATCCATCTTTGCATTGTTCAAAGGCTTGGGGTCAGTTCAGCTCCCACCTTCACAAGGCTTCGTGCTTCCGTTTGTGCAGCCAAAGGAGCACTGGAGACAATCAGCTACTTGCCGCTGTGGCTGCAGCCAGAGGTCTCCCCCAGGGGGCTGAGAAGAGCCGTCCTCAGGAGGAAGCTCCATTCAGGCATCAGTGTGGCTCTTAGCCGAGGAGGCAGTGTCTTTTTCTACCCTCCAACTCAGGGCCTTTTTTGTGTAGCAGGAAAAAAGCAAACAGTGGCCACCTCCTCTCTCCTGGAAGTGACAAGCAGAGGAAAGTATAAAGCTAGCTTTTGAAAACTCAGCCATTGAACTCCCTGCCACCCCAAGAACCTGACCTGAATCCACTTTTTGACAACCACAGGAGGCAATTGTCCTTTTCCTTAAGAAGCTCTCAGCTTGGAAAAAGGCCACCAAGAGGGAAAGGGATTGCCCTGCAAAAGGGTCTTAAAGAATATCAAAGCTGAAAGGTCTCTTAGTGACTACTGAGTCCCACCTCCTTAATTTATAAATGAAACCCTGAGGACAAGAAGGCTTAATCCAAACCCTACAGCCCAATGCAGGCTCCCCCAAATATTATCAGAACAACTCGTTGGTAAGTCAGAGCTGAGTTTTTCACTCACTGTGGGAAGAGAAAACACTACCTACATTGCCAGTCTTGATTGCATCTAGTGGGGGAAATAACAGTCAGAGTATTTGTTGATGTCTGGTTTAAGGAGGGTCCTTCAGGGGAGTAGGGGGGTCTTGTTAAGAGCAGATGGGATCATGATACGATAGTTTAGAGTTGGTGGACCCAACAAGGCAAGGATTTTGAGGTGAACAATTGAAAGTGTGTTGGGGTAGAAACAGCTGATGTTTTCTGTTGAAGAATTGATGGATCTTTCAGGTAAGTTCTTGGAATGTACAATAAAGTTATTTTCTCTTCCTGGAAAGCATATCCTGAAATAGTGAATTTATGTTGATGAACACAGAGGACTAGTAAAGTCATATCAGAGTGGACAGGAAGCTGTGTGGGGATAGATAGTTCTGGGTGTCAGAATCCAAGCCCTCAGTTTATAAATGAAACCCTGCTCCAAGCCACACAGCTCTTTCAGTGCAAAAGATGAACTGGAAACCAGGTCCCAAGTTCCCCACCCTCTGGCCATTTTATGACCCAATGATGGGTTATGTGAGCCAAACGAATAAAACCAGTCTCTGGACTTAAAAACCTTTTTTTTTTTTTTTTTTGAAATATTGGAGGAAGAAAATAAAAGATAGGAACGAAATAGAGAGTATGTGTGTGGGAGGAGCCTGGATGCCTCAGAGAGGAATTCTGGAACATCTTTCTGAGGAGGTGACATTTGAGATGTGACCAGAATATGCAAAGAACTCAGGAGCTCTTCAAGCTGAAAGAGAGCAATTGCAAAAGAAGAAGACTGCTTGGGGTTTGAAGAAAAGAAAGAGCATGCGTGACTCCAACCCAGGGAGCAAGAGAAGAGAGGTAGGAGAAGAGTTGAGGCTGGAAAACGGGACCAGATCCTTGGAGGACTTTTGGGTGCTCTCAGAATGCCTGGCTGGGATGGATTTGTCCTGATATTGTATATGCACCATGTGCTCTGCTTGTTCACCTTGTGAAAACTCACAGTAGAAGCTATTCTTCCATAAGTGTTGAAGATCTTGTCCACATTTTCCAAGGAGAGGGTCTGGGAGATATTCATTCAGTTATTCATTTTGCCTGGGCAAAGTAAGAAATACATCAGCTAAGCCAGCTGTAGGGCTTCACAGAGCAGTAAATTATCTGTTTTTCTTTTAGTTTGTTTGCAAGAAATGCCTATGATTCCAGGGTATTCTCCTCTTATTCTTAGCTATTATCACGCTCCAGCATTCATTTTCAGTTTCTAATGTTGAGCTGGATGGTTTTCATGGCATCTCAGCTGGAGAAAAATGAAAATGAATGAACAAAATGAAAGACAAGATTTATTTGGGGGTGGGGCGTATTCTTTGTAGTTTGTCCTAAAGCAAAAAAGAAACTTTTGATAGGACTTAATTACGTGCACCATTTTCTTTTAAACTGTACACACAGGCACTAATTGGACAATTCACATCTTCTACACCTAGCATTATCAACAGATGATGATTAAAAAGTTTAAGAGTGTTGCTTGATTCTTTCAGGAAACCACTCAATAGTCTATATGCAAGCTTACCAAGGCTGTGTAACAGATCCAAAATGCCAGAAAATTGGTGAGTAATAGAAACTAGCAAAGCACTCAATTTATCAACTGGAATACTCATTTTTATTTCATGAATTCGAACACGGGAAAGTATTTGTGTACTGACACTTGGGTGTGTGTGAGCTGTTTTAAAACTCATTCTGTTTTCATTATTAATTCTCAAGAAATGAATACCACCATTGCAGATAAAATCACTGGGCAGAGTCTGGGGAAGTTCAAGGGTGTTAGTTTTACAGTAGACTTGCCCTCAGGACAAGGTAGGACATTGTAAATAATCTGGGAGAGAGTATTGCTCAGCAGTTAATGGTGTGAATTTTCAGTTTTGAGTCTCACTTTTATCCTGAAAAGCTACTTCATGACCTTGGGAAAGTTATTTCACTTCTGTGATCCTCAGTCTTCCAGCCTTTAATATGGGAATGACAATGGTAACTAATTCATAGGTTGTCTCTGAGGATTAAATCAGACTGTGTAAAGCTTTTTCTTTCTTCATCTAGCTTTATTGAGATATAGTTGACATACAGCACTGTATAAGTTTAAGGTGTACAGCATAATGATTTTACTTGCATCATGAAATGATTATAATAAATTTACCGAACATCGATCATCTAATACAGATACAAAATGAAAGAAATAGAAAAAAAATGTTTCCTTGTGATGAGAATTCTTAGGACTTAACTCTCTTAAAAAACTTTCATGTATAACACACAGCAGTGTTAATTATATTTATCATGTTGTATATTACATCCTTAGTACTTATCTTTCTTAGAACTGGAAGTTTGTACCTTTTGACCACCTTTGCTCAAGTCCCCCCCCACCCAACCTCCCTCCACTCCCCACCTCTGGTAACCACAAATATAAATCTCTTTTTCTATGAGTTTATTTCTGAAGTACGGTTGACCTATGTTAGTTCCTGTTACCCAGCATAGTCATTCTATATTTCTGTACATTTCAAAATGATCACCGCAATGAATATGGTTATGATCTGTCACCATGCAAAGATGTTACATAGTTATTGACTGTATCCCCCACACTGTGCATTTCATACCCGTGACTCATTTATTTTTCAGCTTGCAGTTTACACCTCAGTCTCCCTCACCTATTTCTTTCCTCGCCCCACACCCTCCCCTCAGGCAACCACCTGTTTGTTCTCTGTATCTACAAATCTGTTTCTGTTTTATGTTTTTCCATTTGTTTTTTAGACTCCACATATAAGTGAAATCATACAGTATCTGTCTCTCTCTGTCTGATTTATTTTACTTAGCATAATACCCTTAACTCAAGGCCTAAAGCTTTTAATATCTTTATTATTATTGTATAGAATGACTAAGAGATATATTACAGTCAATTCCAGAAAAAAATGGCTGCTGCCTTTATGTGTGTGTGTGTGTGTATGTATGTGTGTGTGTGTTTCATTTTGGACATAGCGGTTCGGGTATAAGGCAAAATATAGAGTTTATAATGAAAAGCTGCAGTCACCTGCTTGCCTTTTTCTGTTCTCTGTTTTCCTCAGAGGAAAACCCTCTTAACTACTTCTGTTTTTCTTTTTTCTGAAGGTATCCCATGTATCTAGATAGTATGCCTGCACACTATTTCTTGATTCATCAACTTTAGGCAATATCTCTTTACTCCATTGTGTAAGAACTGAAGATTTATTTCTTCTATTATTTTTCCTTCTTAACCTCTTCCCCCAATGCTTGATGATTTTATTATTTTTTAAATTTCTTCTATTGCTTATTTTTATAACTTTTAAACAATAAAGTTGTACATATTTTTTTTTATTCTATCAATTTTAAAAACTATCTGGACTTAACCTCTATAACTTGCAAGTATGCGTTCCTTACTCCTTTCCTCCCTAATTTCTGAATGCTGTCTCTGTGTGTGTTTGAAAGATGTCTTAGGAAAAAGTTTCTCAAAGTAGAGCTTGCAATGGGGGTTCTTGTGCCTGTGACTTATGGAGGGTGTGCTTCCAGTGGGAACCTGTGAAGGAGTGAGGGAGGCAGGGCAGGGAAAGGGTAGAAGTCAGGGAAGATGTGGTTTTCATCTGGGGTCTGGTTTCAGCCTGCTCTCATGAGGAGCTCTAGAATGTGAATTGTACCCCAGAATGAGGCTGCCCTTTGGACATCCCTTATTTGGCAATCACTGTCTGTAGGCCCCCTGCAGGAGGAGGAGCGTGGCTTCCTGCAGGAGAAGTAGACTCTGGCAACTAAGGACAGTGCCCCAGAGAAGGGGGCAGCTGTGAGCTCTTATCAGCCAACAGTCTCAGCAGCCAGAGGGTGGGTGCACAGGCCAGGTAAAGGGGTCTGGGTGGAGGACCAACAATCCAATAATCTCTAATACATAGGTGCTGAGGAGGGGGGTGTGATGAAGACAGTGGTCTCTGCTGCCTCATCGACTTTTACATTATTTGAGATTCATTGTTTTTTTTGTTTATTTTTTTTTTTCTGGTACGTGGGCCTCTCACTGCTGTGGCCTCTCCCGCTGCGGAGCACAGGCTCCGGACGCGCAGGCTCAGTGGCCATGGCTCACGGGCCCAGCCGCTCCGCGGCATGTGGGATCTTCCCGGACCAGGGCACGAACCCGTGTCCCCTGCATCGGCAGGCGGACTCTCAACCACTGTGCCACCAGGGAAGCCCGAGATTCATTGTTTACAAAGCATTTTCACTTATATTTTTCATTTAGTCTTCACTCAAACATGCATACACACACACACACACACACACCCCGTTACCACCACCACCAATACCGATAACATCAACAAAGCAATAGGAGGTGATGCTGGTGTTATTCTCTTTGTTTTAAAAGTTAAATACGTGATCCCAAAGTGGTTTTGTGGCTTGTCCAATACAAACAATAACTGGGAAAAATGAGACCCAATTCCAGTTTCAGACTCTCGTTTCTATATGAACATCCTTGGTTTCTTTCTTCATAGTTCTTTGCATTAAATCCATTTGCCATATATTTATGTTCCTCCATATTTGTCCTAACTTTGCAGATCACTTTTTTTATCTCTGAACCCATTTTTTTTCTTTTGCATTTCAAATTGGTCTCTCAGTCTTCCTGGTGGTTTTGTTCATTTCCATCATATTACACCTCCATCAGCCAGGGCACTTTGAAGCCACAGACAACAGACTAACTGGCCATGGCCTAAACAGTAGAGATGTTTACTATTTCACATAAAAAGTCCAGAGCCATAGTAGTCCTGTATCAATCCTGTCACATCATCAATGTCATTAGGACCAGGCTTTCTCCTTCTTCCTCTGCCTCCTCTGGGCAGTGGCTTTCCCTCTTAGGTCAGTCATGCCAAGACAGTGAGGAGGCTGCTGCAGCTCCAGGCTTCACGTTCTCACCATGGGTCTCATATGCAGAAAAGGGGCAGTTTCTCTTCAGTCATCCTCTCTCTTTCAGAGGAGGGAGGGAACGTTTCTCAGAGCCCCCAGTCCTCCTCATGCCCCATTGACCAAGGTTCGCCATATAGACTTTGCTTCCAGCAATGGAAGCTGGGAAATTAAGGACCTGGCATTACACTGTGTGTGTGTGTGTGTGTGTGTGTGTGTGTGCGCGCACGTGTGTGTGTAGGGGGGCCTCTGTCAGTAAGGAAGGAGTGGAAAGAGTTTTTGGATAGGCAACTAATAGCCATTCTCTACAGCCTCTCTTCCCACCATTAATACACACAGACACGTGCATGTGTACAAAGAGAGAGAGAAACAGAGAGATGATAGACAGATAGATAGATCTATAGATAGATAGATGATTCATTTATCTTACCTCTTTTTGTGTATAGCCGGTTAGTTCCCTGTTGGTGAAGTCCCAGTTAATGAGGTTGTTGTTGTTGCTTTCTTTCTACCTTGAGGTTCTGCTAGTAGAGCACAAAGTGATCTGGTAGTAATTTTGTAACTCTTTTTAATGAAGCAGAGTACAAAATGCTGTCTGAGATCTGTCTTACCCTACTATACTGTCTACCTGTAGTCCGCGAATTGACTGTTCTGAGGCTGACCACGGCAAATATACCATCAAATACTGTGACTGCCTATTGCCTAGATTATTCTCTTTGGAGAATTGTGGGACAGGATGTGTGCACATTTGGAAGAGTTATGAGGATCGCGGGAGCAAATGGCAGTAAACATTTACTTCTGGGAGGGCAAGAGTTGATACACACAGTTCTGAAATAACGATGGGCAAAATCAAAGTTCACTGACGGGAGAGACAAGTGTCCAGCATGCATTCCTCGGAAATTACTTGGGATGTTAGAAGAAAGATTCTGGTCAAAAAATGGACTTCTGGAGATCTGTGGGATGATGGCTTAGTTGCGAGCATAAGAAAGCCCAACTAGCAGTTTCTTATGCTAAACGAGCCTTCGTTGGCGCAGATAAATAAGAACAGCTGAACATAGGGTATAACTGACTTCAAGTTCTGCTGGCGTTAAAGGCTCATTGTCATGAGGATCTTGTCATCTTCCATCCTCCCTCAATTAACAAACTTTGCAGAGCTGTGTGGTGGCAAGATGGCGCACCAGCTCTGGGTTCACATCCTTTTGTGTTCAGGTAGGGAGCTTCTCGAACACAAAAAGAAGGAGCTTCTTTTTTTCGTAACTTCTTCAAAGGGCCTGAGATGCACTCTGTTTAGCCAGTTTAAATTAGCTTAAGGAAGGAAATACTTTTCAGCTTCGACCTAAGTCACTCAAATTAGCGATGTCTCACCCAAATCATATAGACTAGAAGTGGGGTGAGAGTGACTTGCCAGAAGAAATACAAAATAGGGAGAATGAACAATGGGCTTTAGACAACATCTGTTCACACAACCGTTTTAAAGGAAAGACTGACCTCTAAAGTCTGGAAAACTGAAGATCAGCCAGTTTATACTTCTTTGAAAGGGAATTTCACCAGCAAAAGAAAAATTCACGTGTGCTGGTTTGGGTACTTCTCTGAAAGTACTCGTATTGGGATTCACATAAGCCGAATAGTTTTGTCCCCATGAGCTTTATAGCATGGCAAATAAAAGATTGCAGTATGGTTTCCTACTGCAACCCACATGGCTTGGGAAAGTGAATCTAAGCTCTCCTAAACCCATCTCCCTGCCAGAGCAAGTGGTAAATAAATCATAAACCACTTTTGTACATGTTTCAAATTCTGATGTAGATGAAAGGCAATTTACTCGTGCTTGAAAACGAAATTCCTGGCAAAAAGAAATGCCTCTTAACAAATGGAACAGTCCCCTAGTGACAAGATGGAGGCGTGCAACTGGGTACATTTGTCATTTTAACTCCAGGGGCAGACTTGAGGTATTTTAATCATGCTGAAGTAGAATTACAGGTAGAAACAGCATCCTATTTGATATAGGAAAGAATGCCAGCATTGCTCCTTTGAACAGGTTACTTCCTACATGTGAATGATTTGGTAAGAGAACTTAATATTCTATATTTACTTAATTCCTAGGTATCTAAAAAAAGTATAAATGGCAAATCTTTTTCAAATTTATCTTTCCATCCATATGGCTGCAAATTACTCCTGTGAATGTACTATTTTAACCCAGCTGTCTCTGTGCTCAAACACCTTCAAACGCTCTCATTGTCTAGCCAGGACAGGGAAGCAACCTGAGTGTCCATCAACAGATGAATGGATAAAGAAGGTGTGGCACATATATACAATTAAATATTACTCAGCCATAAAAAGAAACGAAATTGAGTTATTTGTAGTGAGGTGGATGGACCTAGAGACTGTCATACAGAGTGAAGTAAGTCAGAAAGAGAAAAACAAACACCGTATGCTAACACATATGTATGGAATCTAAAAAAAAAAGGTTCTGAAGAGCCTAGGGGCAGGACAGGAGTACAGACGCAGACATAGAGAATGGACTTGAGGACACAGGGAGGGGGAAGTGTAAGCTGGGACAAAGTGAGAGAATGTCATGGACATATATTCACTACTAAATGTAAAATATAGATGGCTAGTGGGAAGCAGCCACATAGCACAGGGAGTTCAACTCGGTGCTTTGTGACCACCTAGAGGGGTGGGATAGGGAGGGTGGGAGGGAGATGGATGCAGGAGGGGATATGGGGATATATGTATACATATAGCTGATTCACTTTGTTATACAGCAGAAACTAACACACCATTATAAAGCAATTATACTCCAGTTAAGATGTTAAAAAAATTTTTTTTAAAAAATAAAGAAGCTCTCATGGTCCACAGAAAAGCTGTGACTCAGTAGCTAGGCATCTTAGGGCTTCTGAAGGAGAGACCTCAAGTACTTTTCTAGACTTCATTTCCACCATTTTTGTATGAATGAGGAGAAGCTAGTTTATGTTGTGTGCCTTAGTTTTCTACTGCTGTGTAACAAATTATGACAGACCTCACAGGTAAAAGAATTGTTCATTTGTTACCTCCCAGTTTCTGTGGGTCAGGAAACTGGGCACAGCTTACTTGGGTCCTCTGCTCAGGGTCTCACAGGCTACAGTCTAGGTACAGGCTAGACAGCTACCCTTTCTGGAGTTTGAGGGCATCTTCCAAGTTCACCTGATTGCTGGCAGAATTAAATTCTTTGCAGTTGTAGGTGGGTGAAGGAGTTCCTGTCTTTCCTGTGGCTGTCAGCTAGAGGTCACTCTTAGCTCCTAAAGGCCCCACCATTCCTGCCACATGTCCTTCTCAGACCATGGAAGTTTACTTCTTCACAGTCAGAGGGGAATCTGTTAAGATGGAGTCTAACATCACATTAGGTAATCACAGAGGTACTTTTCCATCACCTGTGCCGAATTCAGCTGGTTAGCAGAGAGTCACTATTCAAGGGGAGAGGATTACCCAAAGGTTAGGCTACCAGGAGATGGAAATCATGCAGACTGTCTTAGAATTCTGCCTACCACACTGTGATAACAAACAGCCCTTACGTTTCAGTGCCTTAAAACAATGGCTTGTGTCTGTCAGGGGTTGGCTGAGGGCCTTAGCTCTGCGTCATTGGCAGGGAACCAGCCTGAAGGAGGCTCCAACTCCACACTGCACTGCTGCTGAGGTAGGATAAATGACATGTAGCAAATCTTGCTTCCTCTCAGATCTCTGTGGTCAAAGCAAGTGACGTAGCTACCTCTAGCTTTAAGGGGTTGGAGAAGGTGCCCAGACATAACACTGGAACTATTTGGTGAGGAGCACAAATGAGGACTGACTTCTCCTCCAACAAAATGCATTCTTGCTGCGTTCTGGAGAGAGCTATTTCTCTTGTCAGGTCATTGATTCATTCTGTCCTCTCAACCGAATGACCTTTCTGCCACATCCCTGTTTCCAAATTCCTCCTGTCCTATAAGGTCCAGCTCAAAATCTACTTTCTCAGTTAAGTATTTTCTGATCTTTCCCATCAAAATTAATTTTCCCTTCTTGGATACCCCGTAATACTCCTCTGTACTTTCTCCATCTGTCTTATATGGCTTTTATTTTATTTTATTCTATCTGGAGAAAACTCTAATTCGAAACGATACATGCATCCCAATGTTCATAGCAGTACTGTTTACATAGCCAAGACGTGGAAGCAACCTAAATGTCCGCCAACAGTTGAATGGATAAAGAAGATGTGATATATATATGTGTGTGTGTGTGTGTGTGTGTGTGTGTGTGTGTGTGTGTGTGTATATATATAAATTATATGGCATTTATAATTTCTTAATTTTATCCCAGATATTTATTTTAGATACCTTAGCTCCCATATTGGATTGTGAACATCTTGAGACAGGAAACATGTCTGAGTCACAATTCTCAATTCAGGGCTATACTCAATGTAGTGATAATGTTGTTGGTTAAGTGAAATTGATCTTGGTCCCCCAGAATGTCTATTTACAAAGATAACTTTTAGCCAAACTTTGAATTATGTAGGGAAAAGATTTACCTAATTTCCTTATTCTATCATAAACTCTAATGTTTTTCCAGTTAAACTCTTTTCTAAATATAACCTAAATCTATCCTTAAAGCAGAAAAGCAGTGCTTTTTTTTTCCTTCTCATTTCCTCTTGTTTGTCCATAATGAAGACCATAGATCACGTAACACAGTTGGAACAACCTTAAAGATTGTCTAGGTCAGTGATTTGAAAGTTTTTGTTTAAGAAGCTGGCTCCTTAATTCAGATGGAACTTTAAGCAGAGACACAACTATAAAACAGCAACAATAATAACAAAAAGCTGATTATCTGATGGAAATGAGAATGGCAAGTTCAGAATTCTGGTCACTTAATGTCTCCTGACCAATCTCCAGTCCCAAGGGGACTTTGGGACACCTCTACGAAATGCTAGACACTTAGTTTGAAACCCCTTGATGTTGATTCAGCTTTTCATATTATGGACAGAAAAACTGAAGCTAAAGAGATGAAGGCCTTGTTCAAAGCCCCACAGACATAGAGTTGGAGAATCTACTTCCATAAACATTTACGGAGCACCTACCATGAGTTTGGCTAATAACAAAGATACAACAAGCTTCTTGATATAGGTAGCGATAGAAGCCACATTTCCTAACTCTCTGCCTTATGACTTAGATGGGTCCAATGGTCAAGACTTCCATTTCCTTTGAGTCTATTTCTGTGACTTAGCAAAGTCAAGGTCAAAGAATAAATGGTTAATTTTAAAGTCAGCTTCTACAGTAGATTTGAGAGTTGAGTTCATGCTGAGTTCAAAGCCAAGTGAGATCCTAGCTCACAGTCAGAGCCTCCTGTGAAGCTGTATGGCAGCGCCATTTACTCACCTTGAATTCCTAGAATTCTCCACTCTTGTCAAACACAGGGGAAATGTCAGTCTCTTAGAGGAGCTCACTCTTGCTGGGAATTCATTTATATTTTATGCAGATGGGCATCCATGCGCATGAAAAAGATCTTATCCATCCAGCTGCTCCTGCACAGGGTGGTCCTGTGGCTACTTAGTTATAATTAAAAGTTGACTTTCCTCACACCTGTGGGTGACTTCAATCCATTGTCATCCACTCAACATCAGTTGTTGCCCACAACAATATATCATCCTCATATCATCATAGAATTTATATACTGTTAGGAAGTTTGAAAACTTGTACAGACAAAACAAATGGAAAATACGTTAATATATGATAAAGTTCTAAGTTACATAGTATGAGCTCTAACTGCTGCTGGAGTTTGAAAATGGCACTGATCAGCATATATTAGAATAGTTGGTAGAAATCTTCCATGGGGAGGAAATGTCAATGAGGATCTTGGACAGAAAGTCAAATGTGAATTGGATAGATGGGTGGCGGTTAAGGGAGATGAGTGTCCATAGCTGTGCCATGGGCAAAGGCCTGAAAGATGGAATGAGCATATTTTCATAGCAACTAAAATAAATTGAGAACCTAAGATGTGTTATGCTTTGTATTTCTCATTTGACTGTGATAATCTTCTGAACAGCCTCATGAGGAAGAACTGATATTATCCTTGTTTTACGAATGAAGAACTAAAAGTGGTTAAGTAATTTCTTTAAGATGATACAGTTAGTGAATTATGGAGCTAGGATAACCCAGGTCTGTGTGATGCCCAAAAGGACATTATTAAACAAAGCTCCCTGCGGTCTTCTGATACATGTAGGAAATAGTGAGGACAAAAATGTGATGGTCCAGGGTAGGGCACGTTGGGGAAAGAACATAGGAAGTTGCATAGTGAAGGTGGAATCAGCACAGGTTAATGGTCTTCAAAAGGTGTGATTTTGCCCCCCTCCGGAGACATTTTTGGTTGTCAAAACTTGGGCAGAGAGAGCTGCTTCTGGCTTCTAGTGGGTAGAGGCCAGAGATGCTACTCATCATAGTACAACACACAGGAATTATCCACTGCCAAATATCAGTAGTGCCGAGAAAATTGGTTATAGATAGATTGAAGAGACTGAACTTTTCCCTTTAGGTAGTAGATCCTTGACTATAGAACTGGAAAGGCCAATGTGACCTTCTAGGTTTGACATCTCGCCTCAGTGATCATCCGTCACTTAGTTCTCCAAGGCAGACTCATCATTCTGCCCCAAATGATGTGTTTTCAGTGTTTCTCTCATCTTTCCACTCATCTCCAGGTCCACCTCCAGCGCTCTGTGGAGCCCCCATCTTCTCCTTCCTGGAGTATGGCACTGACCTCGGGTTAGGCCTGCCTTCTCCCTCCTTGAGTCCCCATTGGGAAGTTCTCTGCAGAGTAGTTGGAGTCGTTCTCACAAAAAGTAAATCTGACCAAGTTACCTTAATGCATAAACACCTCCAAAAGGCTTTCTCCACTGCTCCATCTAGAGGGCCTGGCGTGAACTTTTCACGGCAAATCTTTCTCTCCTGTCCTCTTTCTTTCAGTTCCTTGAAAGTGGCCCCCACCCCACCCTCTTCTTTTCCTCTAGGACTTGTATTACTTATTCCTTTGCCTGGAAGCTTAGCGCTCACCCCATCCCATATTCTTCATTCTTTCCACCTGGATCATGCTTCCTCATCCTTCAGATTTCAGCTTAAATATCACTTCCTAAGAGAGAACTAAGTCATGACATACCACCCTGTATTTCCTCTTTCATAATGCTTCTCACATGACTAATTATTAGATCAACATCTGTCATCCCTGATGGACTTTAAACTTCAGGTAGGTGGGAACCGTTTCTGTCAATATCATATCCTCAGCGCTTAGTCGGGACTCAATAAATATTTGTTGAGTTAACAAATAAATGAGCACAGTCCTGGGCGCTGAATAGGAGAAGAAAGATTTGCTTGATTCTCCATCCGTTTAAAGCTCCTGCATTTCAAAATATGTGTGGCATGGGCAGGAATAGAAGTAAGCACAGATGTTTCTCATCCAAGGAACAGGAACACTGGGCAAATGAGGAATTCAGATGGACATGGGATTTGGATAATTGATGGCAAAAACATTTGAGAGACACAATAAAAGCTACGGTATCCTGAGCAATCAAAACCTTTCTTTTCCCCTCGGCATCATCACCATGGCTTGTTAAAATAAGGACTTTTTGTTGACGAGGAACGTCACAGTCATGCAGAATGCAGACAATATCATACAATTATTTATACTTGCAGCTAAAATCACTAATTTCCCCTCAGCCTGAGAAGACACAGACAAGGTACAGGACATTCTCCCTCAGAGCAGCAAGCGACTAAAATACCATTTTTAATGGGAGAACAAGGGCTTCCCACATTTTCCCTATGAAAATGTCAAATCTTTCTCCTTTTTTTTTTTATTGCTGCTAATCCCTAGCCTTCCATCTGAAAGAAGATTCCATTTCAAGACTAAATCTGCCACTACTGAACAAAGAGAAACTGGTGAACAACCTTACCTCAAATTACTGCCGTCTGACACACCAGATCCCCTAAGTGGTATATAGAAAAAAATTTTTTTTGCATTTTTGTCTATTTATTTATTGGGAGGTAAACAGATAGCCCACCACAGTTTGATTTTCTTCTTTGCATAATTGTTTATAATGGTCTTTAATTTCACTCTTGCAGTGAAAATTCCAGTCTCATTACTAGGAACTTGATTAATTGGACTTTAGCTATGAATGACAAATTACATGTGAAAAATACCTTGCTTGAAGACAACTTCTGTTCTATGGAAGATAATAAATAGCACAAGTCTCTATTCTCTTCTGTTTTTGAAGGGTGAGTGTACCTTTATGAGTATAAAGTTGGCATCATAGACATTATTTTTAATGGAATCAGGCATATAGCCAGTTCTAAAGGCATTTTTTTTTTTTTTACAGGCAATTGCCATTTGCCTTTCTGTCCTCTCTTCCTCGCTCCTTTCCTTCCGTCCTCCCTTCCTTCCCTTCTTCCTCACTCCCTTCCTACAAATGCACATTAAATTCCACTCTGGACATAGTTCTATTTTAGACATTGCAGATTTGGGAGAGAATTACATACAAATAACAAGTTCTCATAGACTTTAAATTCGAACAAGAAGGAGAAAATAAAGATATAATAGAAAATTAAGTGAAATATCAAAACCAGGATAGTTGCTGTAAATAAGACAGGAAAAGGGAAAAAAAAAAATGATGAGGTTAATCCGGTCACATAAAGACTTAAGAGAAGGGTGTTCTAGACGGAGCGGCCAGCAAAGTCAAAGACCCTGACCTAGAACCCAGCTTCGCATATTTGTGGAAAAGAATGAAGGCTAGTGTGGCCGGAGCAGACTGAACACCAGGTGTGAGAAGGGGACCACTGAGTTGGGCAAAGAGGTGATGGAAAGGCCTGATACTGTGGGGCTGTGACAGCCATTATCAAGATTAAAAAAACAAACAAACAAAAACAACTCATATTGGGGAACTATGGGGAGAGTTTTCAAAAGAAACGTGATAAGAACATTTTTTACATTTTCTATTGTAAACGTTTATTTTACCTTTGAAAAGTTTATTCCGGCTTATGTGTGGAGGAGAAACTTTAGGGGGTGGCAATATTGGAGAGAGGAGATCTTTCATGGGCTATTGCAGTGTTTCAGGAGAGAGATGTCGGTGATTTGGACCAGGTGATAACAGTGGAGACAGAGTGGATGCACTTGGCATACTGAAGGGCTGCTGCCCTGTGTACTTGGGAGGAAGGCAAACAGTATCCATTCTGCAGTGTCTGTGAATGACACCTCCTGCACCCCAACTCCATTGTGTATGAGGACAGCCATCCCCCTTTAGCATCAACGTTTATTGCTTCTTTCAGCTTTGCAGCATCTGCAAATCTGATTCAAAATGCAATCAATGTCTTTATCCAGCTCAGAATAAAAAGATTTACTGGGACTTGATTGAGGATGAGACTGTGTGACAAGGAGATTAGAGTCTGGTCTCCTATTTGACCTCAGTGCACTAATCCACACTCTAATTATGGTGACTTACTTGTTTTAAAATCCAATTAAATACACCATTGTTAGTCCTTCCAACTGATGGAAATTTTAAGTATTTCAGTTCATTTATGGGAGAGATATATATGTTCATACAGGACTTTTACGGTCTTCATTTCACACCATGCAGTTATCCCTTTCAGTCTTATACAACAATATCTAAACTCATGGTTTTGCTCCTAATTTCTATTCCAGGACTAGGGTGAGCCAAAAGGGAATAGAGTTTGGGAAGTGAAGAGATTAAACTAAAATTTGCCTTATTTTACTTTACAAAAAAACTTGTTTTGCCATGCTGTGAGAATATCATATATCTCTTTTTTGATTGACGGCTAGGAAGCTCAAAAACTATATTAATGTAGATTTTTTGGAATGTAATTTCTGCTTTACGTGTATAGTGTTTGCTAACCTGATTTCTATTTTATAAACATCTTTTTCACTAGTACCTTTTATTGTAATCCATTTCAAGATATTTTATACTTATCTGGTAATTTTAAGTAGATTCCTACTTTTATAACTAATGTGTTATTTAAATGTCTACACATAAAAGTTAAACAATGCATGTGCATGACTTAATCATGATTTCATTTCACAGAACTAAAATTGATAAAACTTTTATTGTAATTTTAGAGATAATATAATCCCAATATCTCCTCAATATTTCTGAAGATTGAATTTAACAGTCCCATTTCCCAATAAACTACAGTAAAGGGCAAGGTGGCTTTCCAAATGACCAGTGGCAGTTGTATGTACGAGTGTGTATATGTGTGTGCACACACCATATGTCTGAAAAAGGCTTCACCGATGAGTGCATTATCTTGAAACGTTATTCATTATCTGATGTATGAAGTCTAGATGTACTCTAGAGCTGGATTAGAGCTGTCAATATATGATGCTTCAAACTGTGGATTGTTGGGAAATTGAACGAATAAAAGACAAGGGCAGCCTGTTAAGTATGAATTAAAATACACCCATAATGGGGCTTCCCTGGTGGCGCAGTGGTTGAGAGTCCGCCTGCCGATGCAGGGGACACGGGTTCGTGTCCAGGTCCGGGAAGATCCCACATGCCACGGAGCGGCTGGGCCCGTGAGCCATGGCCGCCGAGCCTGCGCGTCCGGAGCCTGTGCTCCGCAACGGGAGAGGCCACAACAGTGAGAGGCCCGGCGTACCACAAAAAAATAAATAAAATAAAATAAAATAAAATACACCCATAATGAATGACAGTGCTTCAAACATTGGAAGAGTGATCCTTCTCTTCATTTTAAACAGCTGCCGTCTAACAGAGAAGTTAGCCGTTCCAGAGAGTTAACAAGTTATACAATCCCAAGTTTCACCCCACCTTATGGACAGACATCTACTTGCAGCTTCTCCTCAATACCTCTAGGCTCCGAAAGCTCAGGCTCTCTGCTGTTGGGAGGATTTGATGAGATGGTGAATACAAAGCACTTAGATGGTCAGTGGTACACAGTGAGTGATCGATACACACTGGTCGTTATTGTTCCTATGATTCCACCGTCTCCCTTCCTCTGATGATGTGGTTTGGAGAGTGCCCTCACCACCCTGGCTTGCTCTTCTCTGCATGAGCTCTGTTTGTTGAATTGGGCACCTCCCATCAACATCTTTCATCCTCTTAGACTTACCGTGGACTTCAGCCATGGCGACCACACATAGTTCTGCAAAGATTTTGACTCACTTCCTGCTGACAAAACCTCATCTCAGAGTTGCACTGTGTCTCTCCCTTCCTTTCTGGGACTTCTCTGACACTACTGAATCCCCAGGAACCTGCTTGCTCCTCACACATGTGCAATGGAGAAGTGTAGGGCTGATAAGTGTGTGGCGCCACCTGTGACCAAGGGCAACAGGAGATGGATCGATGTCACGTTTCTCCCTTTTTTCTCCCAGGCAGGCATTCTCAGAGCTGATCATAAGAGTTGATCCAATAACCGGTTGCTTGCACTGGTGGCCCACTTGGTAACACTTCTTCCTCTTACTGGTTTTCACTCTTTCCCTATTCACTCCCCTGTGCCTCAAAAAATACCTTATTTGCAAGTCTTTGTCTCAAGTGCGCCTTTCAGATGACATCCAGGAGAATATAATTATGTGCAGCACTTGGAGGCAGATTATCCTGAAAAACATTCATTTACTCACTCATTCAAAAGATGTTTAGTGAGCAGTTACTCTATGAATGAAACTAAGACAAGTATGATCTTTATATTTTCTGATCTTCTGAAGTACTTATAATTAAAGGTACAGTTTAAGAGAGAGTTATAACCTATCTGCATATCTGCAGATAATCCTGCATATCTGATGTTATTTCATATTTGTCAGTTATTTAACAATAAAAATAATAGTTAATTTATTGAACACTGATTATGTCTGAAGTGCTTTCCATGCACTATCTTGTTTAATCCCAAAACCTACCCTATTAGGTAGGTTCTATTATCCCAATATTAGAGAAGATGGAAAAGAGGCTAAAGAGATTAAATCACAGGCACGAGGTCAAATCTCTAGTAAAGTAGCTGGCCTGAGACAGAACAAATGCTTTTAATCATTATTTTGTTCTATACCCAGCAACTGGGTTCCCTCTCCCTCTCCCTATCTTTTTCTCTCTCTCTCTCTCTCACACACACACATTTACTTAATACTTGACTGATTTAGGGAGTGTATACTCAAGAATTACAGCATATGAGCCATGAAAGAGATAATGGTAACCTCAACATTCCTTCTCATTTTATGGATGGAAAAACTGATGTAGAAACATGATGCAACTTGACCAGATAAACAATAATGGACAGGGGGAAAAGTGCAACAATACATTAAAGCTCTTTGTTTCCCAAATAGGTCTTCTTTCCAAATGGGTGTCAACTCAAATCTAGAAATGACAATGCAAATATAACGGGGTGTCTGTCTGAGGCCAGAGTTTAGCTGAGGAATGAGGTAGCTTGTGGTATCTTTAGGTGTTTACTGAGACTTACATGGAGACTTTTTGCTTTTTTTTTTTTTTTTTTTTTTTTTTTTTGGAAAGCACGTACTGTGTCTACGTCTGTTTATAGACCCAAGGAGGGGGAAATATGGAAATAATGAAGACTGTAGTGCCATCTGTCCCATATCTGGTCTCTTGGACAAGGTGTAAACTTCTCTTCAAGGAAGATGGTGAATTGAAGAAGCCAAGTATTATTTTAAAGTAAAAATTTGTGAGTCTCTGAGTGCAAATAGAGCTGTAAGGCCCTGGAACAATCTTTGTCTCTGGATTGAGGAGACATTGTTCACCTCACACTTGCAAGAGCTCCTCAAAGACAGATGGTTTGAGGAACCCGGGAGAAGGTACTCTTCATGTAGACATTGAGCATCCAAGACTGGCAACCACCACGTCCCCATAAGCTCATAAAACAGCTTGGTGGAAAGAATACACCCAAATCTGAACAAGGCGACTATGGGGAAGAAAAGAAGTGGAAAAGAACATGGTGGCTGCCTTGAGTGTTCAAGAGGAGAACAGAACACCACCAGGGAGTCCCCCAAAAGTATGAGGTACAAGAACCTGGAAATCAATTTATCAGTCTGATATCACCTCATTTGTATCCCTGGGACAGCAAGACCTTGAGCAACATGAATTCTATCATAGGGAGTAAGAATTCCTAGGGTAGACTGACTACCAAGTAGACCCGAAGGCCATTAGGAGAATGGGCACATTTCCTTTGATCTTTACATTCTGATAATTAAAAAGAACACACATTCTTATCAGATCTTTTCAAACTGTTCCTTCTTCCTACCCACTGATTTCCTAAGAAATACAGTAAAAATATAAAACAAATATAGATTTTACATCTAGGGGCTTTATAAAAAAATCAAGTAGGAATGACTCGAGCCAGTGCTTTCCAGTCTCTTCCATGTTGTAGCACATAAAATATTAACATATTTATATACAGACTGAGGTAATTGGATGAAGTTAGTTGGCCCAAGGCAACAGTTCCTATCCCAAGGCTGAGGGATAAATATACAGGCCCACCGATTAGAAGCTCTGACTTAAGAAGCAAATGATGAAAGTTAGAATAGCCTGAAGTTATGTTTTAGGAAAATGTGACTTTATTACAGATCACTAATTTGAGTTAGTGATCATTTAATCTCAGCATATCTGGCATTTACTTTTGTGCTACCAGAAGCATTAAACTATCTAGTGGTGATGTGTTAGATGAATCATAATGGAGGAAGACCAGAAGCGGTGAGATCTACTAGGAGTCTATTACAGAAATTCAGGTGAAAGGGAATAAAATGAAGGATTAGGATGAAGTCTCAGGAACACATCTGATTCACTGTCTCTCGTAGCACCTTGCCCTTAGATTCCTCTTTAAGTTAAAAAAAAAATGTGGTGAGAACACTTAAGATCTACCCGCTTAGAAAATTTCAAACATATGATGACACAGTATTGTTAACAATAGTCACCATGCTATACATTAGATCCCCAGAATTGATTCATCTTGCATAACTGAAACTTTGTACCCTTTGGCCAACATCACTCCATTTACCCCCAGCCCCTAGCAGTCACCATTCTACTCTCTACTTCTATGAGTTTGATTATTTTCGATTCCATGTATAAGTGAGATCATGTAGTATTTGTCTTCCTGTGTCTGGCTTATTTCATTTAGCATAATGTTCTCCAGATTATTCCATGTTATTGAAAATCGCGGGATTTCTTCTTTTTAAGGCTAATACTCCTTTGTGTGTGTGTGTGTGGGGGGGTATGTGTGTGTATATATATATATATATATATATATAATTTCTTTATCCATTCATCCATTGACATTTAGGTTGTTTTCATATCTTGGCTATTGTGAATAATGCTGCAATGAACATACAAGAGTTGCACTTAGATTCCTTTTTCTTTTTTTAAAAATTTCCTTTTTTTTTCCCCACAACTCACACACACACACTGTATTTTATTTTTACAAGAGATAATAAACTGACACCAAGCATTGTAAGTGGATGACCACAACAAAAGCAACAATGATTGCAATTACCAAACACAAAACACACTCATAGTATGTCATAATATTGACATTCAGTCCAGGACTCCTCCACTGTAACAGCTCCTTTACTTTGCAGTGAAAATTGATTTGTATATTTTTTGCCTCTGAGTCCTTGTGGGATTTTTTTTTTTATTCAAACAGAAAGTCACAAAAATTATAGTCATCCTCATCAGTTCGCTCAGTCCCATGTAGTTAATTTTTTTTCATCTTGATCTTTTGTTAGCACTTTTATGAATTCATCCGTTTTCCATTAGAGTTCTGAAAATGCTTATTTATTCAGTTCAGCAGTGTAGTCAGTTACCAGAAACCTGTACTTGTCAGAGTCTTTTCCATGAATTCCTTGAAGATGAAACCCTTTTATGGGAACATTTTTGCAAAAGCATCAGAGTACACCCAGAACTGTCTGTAAATGACAAAAGACTTAAAATTGACCATGGTTAAAGATTTGATGAAAGTTCAAAATAATGCAATCGACAAGGAAATTTAGTTATTTCTGAGATACACATTTTAAAGTAATAACTAGAATTATGAGTTATTATGCCAGAACATATAAGATTTTTAGAAATTTCATGTAATGTGTGAAACATTTATATTAACATATTTCCATACAAATAACCCAAAGAAATTTAGTATTAGTTGTTTTTGTTTGTTTGTTTTTTTATACTGCAGGTTCTTATTAGTCATCAATTTTATACACATCAGTGTATACATGTCATACCAACTGCCCAATTCAGCACACCACCATCCCCACCCCACCATGGTTTTCCCCCTTGGTGTCCATATGTTTGTTCTCTACATCTGTGTTTCAACTTCTGCCCTGCAAACCGGTTCATCCGTACCATTTTTCTAGGTTCCACATACATGCGTTAATATACGATATTTGTTTTTCTCTTTCTGACTTACTTCACTCTGCATGACAGTCTCTAGATCCATCCACATCTCAACAAATGACTCAATTTCGTTCCTTTTTATGGCTGAGTAATATTCCATTGTATATATGGACCACAACTTCTTTATCCATTCGTCTGTCGATGGGCATTTAGGTTGTTTCCATGACCTGGCTATTGTGAATAGTGCTGCAATGAACATTGGGGTGCATGTGTCTTTTTGAATTATGGTTTTCTCTGGGTATATGCCCAGTAGTGGGATTGCTGGATCGTATGGTAGTTCTATTTTTAGTTTTTTAAGGCACCTCCATACTGTTCTCCATAGTGGCTATATCAATTTACATTCCCACCAACTGTGCAAGAGGGTTCCCTTTTCTCCACACCCTCTCCAGCGTTTGTTGTTTGTAGGTTTTCTGATGATGCCCATTCTAACTGGTGTGAGGTGATACCTCATTGTAGTTTTGTTTTGCATTTCTCTAATAATTAGTGATGTTGAGCAGCTTTTCATGTGCTTCTTGGCCATCTGTATGTGTTCTTTGGAGAAATGTCTATTTAGGTCTTCTGCCCATTTTTTGATTGGGTTGTTTGTTTCTTTAATATTGAGCTGCATGAGCTGTTTATATAGTTTGGAGATTAATCCTTTGTTGATTCATTTGCGAATATTTTCTCCCATTCTGAGGGTTGTCTTTTCATCTTGTTTATGGTTTCCTTTGCTGTGCAAAAGCTTTGAAGTTTCATTAGGTCCCATTTGTTTTTTTTTTGTTTTTATTTCCATTACTCTAGGAGGTGGATCAAAACATATCTTGCTGTGATTTATGTCAAAGAGTGTTCTTCCTATGTTTTCCTCTAAGAGTTTTATAGTGTCCGGTCTTACCTTTAGGTCTTGAATCCATTTTGATGCACTTAGATTCTTGATAATTATTTGGAAGATGAATAGGTGGAGTTGTTGTTAAAGACAGATTATCCATTAAAATAATAATAATAATTATTATTGTAGTAATAAAATAATATTTTTGTCATTGACCCTTTAATGTTCTTCTTTTTGACAAACTGAATTCTGAGTGCTAGAAGTGAGCCTGGGAGTGTTTGAAATTATTACAACATTTTATAATATGTTAAATTGTTGGTAATTCTACATATAGGGAAATGAGTAGTCTTTTAAACTGTTGGCAAGAGTGAAAATTAATGAAATGAACTGAAAAGCCATTTGGTAGGTCTTTGCCCCAGGAAGAAATAGCACATTATGATCTTTTTCTTACCTCTAGATTAATGGTAGTTTATAATTAAAGTGAAAACTTCTTTTATAATATATACTTTTTTTGTTTACTTCCAATTTAGGTAGAGATTTTCTGTTGTCCTCTAAACCTATTAAAGAAATTGTGGAAAAAATTTCTCTATTCAAGTCCTTACCTATATTGTCTTGAAATTTTTATATCTTTTTGTCCTTCTGGACTCAAATCTTTGCATATTTTAGGAAAATTAATGAAGATTAAAATGTTTATCTCCTATGCCTCCCAGCATTTCCCAAGTATCACTTAGGTAAAATCTGGCAAGGGGTGGGGAATCAATGGATTGTTTTGGGAAAGGGTTTTGCAGTTTTACTTGCCAAGGAAAATGATGAGTAAATTCCATGTCTCAGTGTAAATATAAACAGAGCATCGGCTTATCTACTTTCATGTCCATATGGCTGTAAGAATTACCAGGGGTCTCTCTAAACTCTGGAGAGGGAGATAATCAAAACTTGCTAGTAATATCCTTCCAACAGAAGAAGCCAAGATTTCCAAGATTATGAGTGATCTGTTAATGTCTAGAATGTAGGGGCTGCTACTTTGGGGTCTATGGTCCCAGTTTCCCAGCATCCTTAAGCAACATTAGATTAATTTGAGAATTAAATCAGGCAGGAATATATTTGGCTGTAAGAAAATAGAAAACCCTACTTCACTGGCTTTAAGAAACACGAGTTTACTTTTCTCGTGCTACAAGCAGTCAGGAGGTAGGCAATCCAGGGCTGCTGTAGTAGTTCTATGATCTTTTGTCCTCACATATGTTGTCTCATGGTTATAAGATGGCTGCTGTATCTCCAGGCCTCATTTCCACTTTCCAGGCAGGAAGAAGAAATTAAAGGCCTATTTCTAGCAGGTCTCTGTCTTTATGTGCAGAAAATAAAGCCCTTCCCAGGAACATTTTCCCAATCTCATTGTTCACCTCTGTGTGACAGGGCCATTCGTATGTGTAAATAAGAGCAGAAAATCAAGAATTTTAGTTTTCCATCTTTTGTAGTATAGGAAGGAAAGAGAGAAGTGGGTTGTGGATAAAACTGGGGTAGCATTCCATAGGAAGCTCAACTTGAAAACCAAAATAGCACAAATTTTTATGCACAGAGCCATTGATATGAATCTAAGCATTATGATTTGATTCCATGACTAAGTGCTAGATTGATTTTTGCCAGCTCTGTCCTTAAAATTAATCTATTTCAAGGCCTGCAAAATAATTGAATGACTAATTTCTGTTGAGATTATTTTACAATAAATGGATACTGTTTAATATAGAATTTATGTTTTGTCCTTCCATAGTGAACATCTGTTCTGTTTGCTGCCAAAATCCACTCCTCCTTCCTTTGGCAACAGAAAATCCAAGTTTCCTTTCTGGAGCCAAACCACCCATACCTTCAGTCCATATGGTTGAAATGGGACTGACCTTATCTCTGCAGGGGCCAATGAGTCATGCATAAGCCAGTCAGCACATGCCATTTACTCAGATTGATTGGATTGGTTGATTTCTTAGGGATGGACATGTGACCCATTTTAAGCCAGTGAGAGATAAGCCTAAACCTCGGTTGCTACTGCTGAGGAAGAGAGGCTTCCTTTTCCATTAGCTCAGAGCTGTGGGTGTCTAAACTTGGAAATATTGTAGGACACTGCATGGAGAGAGCCTTACTGAAGGTGACACAAACCTGGAGGACAGCAGAACAAACAGAGGTGGCAAAGAAGACTATACCCTGCATCCAGCCATGTCTGATGCCAATATATCCCTGAACTTTCCAGTTATGTTAACCAGTAAATCTCCATTCTTTTTATTTTTGCTTAAGCCAGTTGTTTTGGGCTCCTGCTCTGACAAAGGCCTGAATAATACACTATCTAAAGGAAATTTTCTCTTTTAAAGTAGACTGTGTCCTTAGTCAAAGAAATAAATTTCTATTGTGAAAATCTGAGCACAAGTTCATACCAGTGTGGGAGGTATATTTCACTCCTTTAAATCACATTATATACGTGACCAAATACTTGCCCATGAGTAGATACGAAGGTAACAGGATACTGTAGTTCACCAGCTGGCAGAATAGGTGTTCAGGGAGCAGAGTTCTAGTTCTGACCCTGCCAATGACTTGTCCTGTGATCCTGTTCAAGTGGCTTCAGCTTTCTGCACCTTAGCACTTGCATTTATAAAATTGGGTTCAAAACCGCTGCTATGTCAAATTGCCAGTTGAGTCTCCAATGAGACAATATATTTCACGGCCCTATGTAAAATATATACAGCAGCAAACAAGCAAAACACATGACCTAGAACAGGGATCACCAAACTCTTGCCTACAGGCCAAATTCTGTCTGCCACCTATTTTTGTAAATAAAGTTTTATTGGAATATAGCTATGTTTAATCATTTAAGTGTTGTCTACAGCCGCTTTTGTTCTAAAGTGAGGAGTTTCAGCAGAAAGTATACAGCCTAATTATCTACTATCTAGACCTTTGCAGTAGAAGTTTGCTTTCTCTCAGTCTAGAATTAGGAAACCTTTTTAGCACTAAGCAGAAAAATTCTCATGTCTAATTAGCATCCTCTGAGAGATTAGTGGATATTCACTTTGCTCCTTCCTTCTTCTTTTCAACTCTTCTCAACTATGATTTTAATAGCATCAATATAGAAAAACTGAGCAGCGTGGAAAAATGGAAATGGGAGTAATTCAAAAAATGTTCTTTTTAAATATGCGTTGCACACAGCTGTTGAACTAAAATTTGATTATTATTCTATTGGAACAAAGGCATTTTGGACAGCTAGATTGGTGCTTTAAAATACAAGCAAAAAATGTCTCAAGTTGGAATATAAAGAATAACTTCTGCTTCATCAGCTTGTGTGCGTCAGCTTGCGGTTGAACAAGTTGAATCAGTTGCTCAAAGAGCCTTGCCCTCAGGGTTTTATAAAGGGAAGGACGGAATAGGAGTATTGCTCTTTCAGATGGGTCACTAAGCACAACTCTGCATCATGCATTTATTCATTGATACAAAATGTATTTACTGAGAGCCTGATACGGACCTGGCACTGTGCCGGACCCTGCAATTAAGGCTTTGGACAAGACAGGACGATTGCTCATGATCTCTGCCCTCATGGGACTTCAGTTCTACTGAAGATACAATTTTCATTTAGTTTCTTCTTGATTCTGATATGCCAGTGCTTAGCTTTTGCTTAAACACACTAGCAATGCAGAGCGCATTTCTTCGTTGAACAAATGTGTTCGTTAGAGAATTTATTATTATTATTGTTATTATTATTAATCTGAAATAAAGTTCCTTGTAGCATCCCTCTTTTTGTCCTGGCAGTATACTCAGGACATCACAGATTACATCTGCACTCACTTTCACATAGCAGTCTCTTTCAGATACTGAAAATATTCTTATGATCCATAGCTCATCTCCAAGCTAAAAATCTTGTAATTCTTCCAAATACAGATTTCAGAATTTTAGTTGATATTCTACTGAATGCTAACCCATGTTACTTTCATTCCACATTATCCTAAGTGTATTAGGATATGCTTGTTGAAATTTGTAACAAAAGTCCTGTGAGGCTGAGATTAATTTATTTTGCTCCTGAATATGCTAGGAATAATACATAGCAACTCCTTATTAGGGCCATTTCTAATTCTAAGAAACTCATCCGATTACTCACATTAGCTGTGAGAATGGGAGCCAGTTACTAGCTTGAAAATTGAATCGGGGCATATAAGAAGTTTTGGTTTCCAGAAATTTTTAATTAATGATAAACGTTAGGTAATATATCTTTTTACTACTTTTAGGTTTAGCTTAAAAATGTTTTGAGTTGCTTTGTAAATGACCTTTTGTGTCAGCAAATGAATTCATTCTCAGTTACATTATCCCACAAGAAGAAAAGGCATGGGTTCTCAACATTCTAAGTATACACTGAAATCCTAATCTTCTCAGCCTTTGCCTTATTTAAAACAATTCATTGATTTTTAAAATAGCACACGTCTTTAAAAACTGTACCGTTGCATCCAGGAGCAGATCAAATAACTCCTTTAATCCCACACTGCCTTCCAGGATTACTTCTTCCTCTGTTTAATTTTTGCCTGATAAGGCCAGAGTAAAATCACTGGTTTGAGCCAGATCTCAAAAACACTTATGATGAAACGCTGTGACCTTTTAATATGGTTAATCTCATAGTCTCAATGGTGAGTAGGAGGTGCCAGAATGGCCATCCCATTATCCTGATCATCACAGTCACCCCGAAAAGATCAGTGAGCTTGTCCACAGCTATTTTCCCAAACAAGAGGCAGGTGGGATAGTGTTCCAATTACCTAATAAACCAGCCCAAAACTTAATGACTTAACATTTATTTTTCTCACACTTCAACAATATGAGCAGGGCTTGGTGGGGACTTGAAATCAGCTGGGCAGCTCAAAATGTGGGAGCCGGAAGCAACTAAAGCCTTGCTCACCCTCCTGTCTGGTGTCTGGGCCAGAAAGAGGCAAGCAGTGGGGGGCTGGAACAGACGGGACCCCTCGATCCCTCTGTAGTTTCAACATGTGATCTCTCCAGCATGGCAGCCTCATGGAAACTGGACTTCTTACCTATTGTCTTAGAGCTTCCAAGGTACATGTTTCAAAAGGGTGAGCAGAGCAGAAGCTGTACTACCCCTCATAGCCCAGCTTCAGAAATCGTACAGCATCACTTCCTCTGTAGTCACATGCCCACCCAAATTCAAGGAGGAATTCTTGAAGAAGGAATGACAGGATCACATTGTAAGAAGATCACGTGGGTTGGAGATATTTTGTGTGGACACCTTTGGAAAATGCAATCTGTTACAGGTCAGGACAGAAGCTCTCCCTCAGATCTTGCTGTTGAGAATATTTTGTATTGGGGAAGCTTATTTAAAGGTCAGTGTAAAGCTAAGAGGAGTCTAGGCATCACTTTCCACAATCACTGGCTCTCTCTGGGTCTATAGGTTTGTAGGGTGAGGGGAACATGCCCTCCTCAGCCTCCACCCATCTCTCAGTAATCTGTAACTTCTTTCTCTAAATCTTCTAGTGCTCAGTCGGACCTACAACCTCTTCTTACACCCCGCTTCAGCCTGATTCTTTCCTTTTCTCTTAAGTGCCACCTTTCCTTGTTCTCAGTCCCAGGACTATTCCTCCTTCAGCTTTGAAGTTGCTTGGCCACCCCACCTAGTGTTCCTGCTTAGGCTCCATTCTTCACTCTGTCCCTGGAAGAACTTGCCCAGTCATAGCCTCACTTTCGTCTACCACTCCTAGTCCTCAAATATTGACTCAGTCTCTAATCCCCAACTCCATCCTTCCATGCTTCTATCCCTGGACCAGATCCTTCTTTCCAGGCTACCACTTCCAACTTTCCCATGCCTCCATCACATGCCCCCAATCCTGCATTCTCTCCATTGTTCACATTAGCTTCTTCCCTTCTATTGTTTTAATAGCTTATAACCTTGATAAGTGAACTAGACTCACTTCCCTCTACCTGGCTCTGGTATTTCTGGTCTCAGCCCCGTAACGTGAGGTAGGAGGCTTGTCTTTCTCATTACCACTGTGGTCCTTGTTTACATGTTTTTGTACTTTTCTGTCTTATCTACTTATCTTTTTTTCAAGAGGTCCACCATTGTCATCTCCTAATAGTTGCATAATATTTCATTTAACCTAACTAGTCAACTATTGGTGGGCACTTAGGTTGCTTTCAATTTAGTGAAATAATAAACAATGCTGCAGTAAACACGTTTGTCGCAAGTCCTGTTCTGGGAAACAGACTCAGAGAGATTTGCATTCAGATGGTTTATTGGGAGAGTTCTTAAGAATAACACCTATAAAGAAATGAGGAATATGATACACTTACAACAGAAACCTCAGTCAATCCCATAGGAACATCTGAAACTGAGATGGCCAGGATGCTGTAGCCCTGGAAGAAGACAACATGATTCCAACAGGCAACACTACTGGCATCTGGGAAAATGAGTACCTCAGTATTGTAAGGGGTATGTGGGCAAAATAACAATATACTACAATGGCCCATTATCGCGGGTCAGTGGAAAAGTACATTTAAAAAATATCCTTTGATCAAAAAACATACTTTGTATAACTCAAAATCTTTAAAATTTTTTGAGCCTTGTTTTATGGCCTAAAATAGAATCTACCTTGGTCAATACTGTGTGCACTTGAAAAGATTCTGTACCCGGTAGATGTTGAGTGGAGTGTGCCATGAATGTCAATTAGATCAATCAGTTTGAGCATCTTGTTAAACTTGTATCTTAAATGATTTTTCTGACTTCTTGATCTGTCAGTTATTGGGAGGGAGTATTACAGTCTCCAACTATAATTATAAATTTGTCTGTTTCCCTTATGGTTCTCAATTTTTGCTTAATGAATTTTAAACCTTTACCTGGTATATAAACTTTCAGGATTGCTATGTATTCCTGATAAATTGACCTGTTTATCATCATAAAATTACTTTCTTTATCTTTGGAAATATCCTTTACTCTGAAGTTTACTTTGTCTGATATTAATATAGCCACTTTAGCTTTCTTTTGGTTAGTGTTATCATGGCATGTCATCTTTTTCCTTTAAATCTTAAATTTTTATCCAATTTGACAGTCTCTGGTGTTTAATTATGGGTTTTTAGACCCTCTGTACTTAATGTAATTATTGATATGGTTAGGTTTAAATCTATTGTCTTGTTATTTGTTTTCTAGTGCCCTACTTTCTCTTTTTGTCTGCATTCTTTTAAATTGAATCCATAAGACTTCATTTAGTCTCCCTTGTTGACTTGTTCACTATAAGTCTGTTTTATTATTTTTTGGTTGCTTTAAGGTTTTTAGTCTACATCTTTACTTTATCATAGTCTACCTTCAAGTGATACATATCACTTCACATATAATTTAAAATGCTTATAATAGTATACTTTTATTTTATCCCTTCTGGACTTCATGATCATAAAATTTACTTTTATAAATGTTGTAATACCCTAAATGCATTGTCATTACTTTTATTTAAGCTTAACTTTATATTTTAAAGAGATTTAAATAATAAGAAATTTTATATATTTACCCATATATTCACTATTTCTGTTTCTCTTCTGTGCTTTATGTAGATCCATATTTACATCTGGTACTGTTTTCCTTCTGCCTGAAGGACTCCCTCTAATATGTCTTTTAGTGTGAGTCTCCTGCTGATGCATTCTTTATTTCATTTTGGTTTTGAAAGATATTTCACAAGGAATAGAATTACAAGTTGACAGATTTTTTTTCTACCAGTACGTTTAAAATGTTGTTTCATTGTTTTCTTGCTCTCATTGTTGCCAACAAGATATCTGATTTAACTTTATCTCTGTTCCTGCGTATATAATGTGTTTCCTTTCTTCAGCTGCTTTTCAGATTATTTCTTTATCTAGTTTTGAGCAATTTGATTATTATGTGCCTTGGTTCAGTATTCTTCATGTTTCTTGTGCTTGAGTTTCATTGAGCTTCTTGGATGTGTGGCTTTATAATTTTCATCAAATTTGGAAATTTTTTCAGCCATTATTTCTTCAGGTATTTTTTCTCTTCTTCCCCCAGTAGTTTTTGGATATTCCAGTTATATATGTATTAAGCAATTTGATGCTCAGAAAGATCACTAGTGCTCTTTTCACTCTTCTTTTTTACTGCTTTTTTCTGTGTTTCATTTGAAACAATTTATATTGCTGTGAATTCAAATATACTAATCTTTTCTTTCGAAATGGTTAAGCTGCTGTTAATTCCATCCTGTGTTTTTTTCATCTGAGAGATTGCATTTTTCTTCCCTAGAAGTTATTTTGGTTCTTTTTTTGTATCTTGAATATCTCTGCTTAACCTTTTGATCATATATAATACAATTATAACAACTGTGTTTATGCCATTGTTTAATAATTCTATTGTAATATCTGTGTTAATTTTTTATTAGTTTTGACTGACTGATCGATTAAGTTTTCTTATCTTTTCTTATTAAGTTTTCTTATAATGAGTCAGGTCTTCCTGCTTCTTTACATCTCTGGTAATCCTTGATTGGATGCTAAACATTGTGAATTTTACCTTGCTGGGTGATGCGTATTTCTTGAGCTTTGTTATGGTAGGTGGTTTAGTTATTTGAAAACAGTTTGAATTTTTTGGGCTCTTGATTTTATGATTCATTATGTGACTCCAGAGCAGTACTTCATCTAGAATTAATTTTCCCTCACTAATGAGATAAGGCCTTCCTTAATATTTAACCCAATGCCCCATGACTCCCCTATGAATTTTCCTTTCTGTCTTGTGGGAACCAGTTCTATTTCCAGCCCAGTTTGAGAGTCAGGTACTGTTCCCTCTAATCCCATCAGAGGTTTTTTCCTCTGACCTTGAGTAGTTTGCACACACATGTGCACAGATTCACTTACTCGCTCATTAATATTCTGCTGAATACCTGAGGGGGACACTCCTCAGGTCTCTCTGTGACGCTTTCTCCTTTCTGGTACTTATTCCTATGAATTCTAGTTGCTTTGGTTTCTCCGCTCTGTCTCCTCAACTCAGGGAATCTTCCAGGCTCTACCTCAGTCCCTTCTCCCTGTCCAGGGCCTGAAAACTCTCTCAGTACAGTAACCTAGGACAGTCATGGGGTTCACTTTATTTATTGTCTCACTGCCTGATGTCCAGGACCTTAAAACCATTGTTTTATATATTTTGTTTGTTGCTTGTATTTGGTAGTTTCTTTCAGGAGGATAAATTGGGTCTCTTTTATTCCACATTGGTCAGATATAAAAGTCTAGAACTTATTTTTAAAAGTCATATTCGTGGAATGGTTTCTGAGTGATCCTACCCTAATACAGATGAATGAATGAAATGACCTGCTCAAATCCATCTCCCTCTATCAGTCCTGTTTTCTGCTGCTTGGATGCTGTTCTGAGACAGAATTTCTCCGGTAATCTGGGTTTCCTCTTGGGGTCCATGATTTGCCCTGCCTGAATCATATCAGGCTGTAATCACAGTTAGCTCTGGAGAAAGAATTTTTAAATGCTGTCACTCTCAGGCTGTAGGTCTTCACAAGCTGGCATTGTCATTATTGCCTTTATCTGATTTGGTGTCATAGAAACACAAGTCTCAATAGAGACTCAATAGAGTGTTTAAAAAGGCTAACATCTGATAAATAATCTCCCACCTCCCTTACCCACACATACTTTTATGGAGAAAAATTTGTTTCTGACAAATGAAGGCACTGTCAAAATTATTATTGTTAAGAAGGTGGTGAATATAGAGCTGGAGGTTTACCTCCCCATGTGCTTCTTTTTAAATTCCGTTTTCTAATCTAAAGTGCTACAGACCTACCTACAGTATGGGCCTCCACTTGGACAATTACAACTTGATGGAAATATTGAATGGGCTTCAGTGGTAGGGGCAGAATTTGATTCTTAAAGCCAGGTATTATCCATGGGAGTCCATGGTATTTCTTAACAGTGGTGGCTGCCTGCCCTTCTCTCTCTCCCTGCTAGATCTCCTGGGATCCCCAGCCCAGGCCTCAGCTCCATGGGAACCCATTACAGCATATTGACCCCCTCACTCTACAGTAGAGCTGCTTACTGTTCAGTCAGCTTTCAATTGTGAAACATGAGATTCAAGCTGCAAAGACCTAATTCAGTCCTCTTTTTAGAGATGAGGGAGTGGAGGTTTGAGAAGGAGAAGGGAAATGCCCAGGTCACACAACAAGGTTATGACTAAAACAGAGGTAGAATACAGCACAGCCCACTACTAGCAAAGTTACATACCATAGTCATCAAGTCAGGTTCTCTAGAAATACCCATCAAAAGAGATGGGTATTGCCTGCACTCCTTCATAGCATTTTCATGGGATTAGAGGATGTGGCAGCGCTTCTTTGGATGACCTCATTACACAGAGGTTAATCAGGCCCCCAGTTCAATATCCTTTTCACTCTTCCTGCTCAGACTTCTTTGCCAATACTGTCAGATCCTATAATTAATAATTATATATAATAATAGGAGGGCAATAACTATCTTCTCTATTGGTATACGACTCTATACTTTTAAAAACACTAGTACTTACTTTTTTTCTTTTTTTTTTTTTTGTAATGGAAACTGGTCATATTGAGCCATCCAGCACCTCATCACCCACTCCCTCTTCCTGACAGCAGGGCATGTGTGTGATGGGTGTGAGAAATTTCTTCTCCTGTATCATGTGACCTCAATGAGACTGCAAATCAAGTTACCCTGCCTTTTTTTTTGCGGTACGTGGGCCTCTCACTGTTGTGGCCTCTCCCGTTGCGGGGCACAGGCTCTGGACGCGCAGGCTCAGCGGCCATGGCTCACGGGCCCAGCCGCTCCGCGGCATGTGGGATCTTTCCAGACCGGGGCACGAACCCATGTCCCCTGCATCGGCAGGCGGACTCTCAACCACTGCGCCACCAGGGGAGCCCTACCTTGCCTTTTTATTGCAGAGATCAGTGTTACCAGAAGATTTCTTTCTTCAGATTTTTCCTTTTGCTGGCCTTGTACAGACAAAGGGAAGTCATGTGACTCAAGCTTTTTCCAATCAGACTCTCTCTCCCAGGACTATAAATCTTGAATGTGGCAGCTTCAGGATAGGGACAAATTTAGAGGTCATTCATTAGGGTTGTAAAAGATATAAAATTGATGTTGTGACAGATTGCACCATGATGATAAGATGATCATGTATCCTTAAAAGCTAACTAACATCTCACTTGCTTTCAAGAATATGGGTTCAGGGATGTGCCAAGATCATGAATGATATTCAATATCTATTATTTGCATAGTGCATTTCCACTTCCCCTAGGTTTCTTTGGTTTCCCCATTAAGTGCACCCAAATATCAGAAGCCTGCTTGAAATGGAACTCCATCAAATCTGAGGCACATACTTCAAAAGTGAGAGTCCTCCAAGCATGACTGATGAAGGTACTTACCAAATTAGTATCTAACTCAACAGTATATAGATTCAACAGATTACAACTGAAAAGTATTTGATTTATTTACACCTTTAGATAATTTCCCTTGTAGGGTTCATGGCCCTGAATTTGTTTTCATGTGACCCTCTGCTACGTCAGCATCCTTCCACAGGCAGGGGGGTCAAGTGGTGTCTGCTGACATGGAAAACGCGTGCTCCTATCAGTTTCCAACTCTGTAAGTTATCTGATAACCTTCTAATAAAGTCCTTTTTATTGCTTAGGCTAGCTAGAATAACCTTCTATTACTTATAGTCAAAGAATTGTTAGCGATACACATCCTCACACTGCCTGTAGAAGTGAGTCAAGGCTGAAATTGATACACACATTTACTATATAATGAAATCGAAGCTTAGAGAGATTTAATCACTCAGTGCTTTAAGATTAGTGAGTTAGCTACAAATCTGGAATTACAGTTTGTCTCTTGACTTTTAATTCTGTACATTAACCTTGTTGACATAAACATTGTGTGCTTTTGTAAAACATTTATTTAGCTTTGCTCTTATTATTATTTTTTGGCTGCATGTGGACGTTCTCTAGTTACGGCAAGCAGGGGCTACTCTATTTTTTTGTGTGTGTGTGGTATGCGGGCCTCTCACTGTTGTGGCCTCTCCCGTTGTGGAGCACAGGTTCCGGACGCACAGGCTCAGTGGCCATGGCTCACGGGCCCAGCCACTCCACAGCATGTGGGATCCTCCCAGACTAGGGCACAAACCCATGTCCCCTGCATCGGCAGGCGGACTCTCAACCACTGCGCCACCAGGGAAGCCCCAGGGGCTACTCTTTATTGCACTATGCGAGCTTCTCTTTGCGGTGGCTTCTCTTGTTGCAGAGCACGGGCTCTAGGCGTGCGGGCTTCAGTAGTTGCAGCATTCGGGCTCAGTAGTTGCGGCATGCGGGCCCTAGAACATGCGGGCTTCAGTAGTTGCAGCACATGGGCACAGTAGTTGCAGCGCACGGGCTCTAGGGCATGCGGGCTTCAGTAGTTGTGTTGTGTGAGCTCAGTAGATGTGGCTTGCAGGCTCTGGAGTGTAGGCTCAGTAGTTGTGGATCATGGACTTAGTTGCTCCATGGCATGTGGGATCTTCCCAGACCAAGGATCAAACCCGTGTCCCTGCACTGACAGGCAGATTCTTAACCACTGTGCCATCAGGGAAGTCCTACACTGTGTGCTTTTAAAAGTAAGCACTTGATAAAAGAACAATGATTGTCTGAGTTTGCACTGTCCTAGAATTAGGTCCTGACATAAGGACTGGCACAGAAATAGTTGGTCTGGAATGTGATTCCAGGAAATAACAGTAAGGGAGTGAGGAACTGAGTCATAATGGAAGACCGACAAAGGGTGTGTTCTTAATACCTGGAGTTTAACTGCCTGGAGAGTTCTGAAAGCTTGTGTTATGGACTGACTTGTGTCCCCCCCAAATTCATATGTGGAAGCCCTCACCTCCGATGTGACTGCCTTTGGAGACAGGGCCTTTAGAGGGGTAATTCAGGTTAAATGAGGTCATAAGGGTGAGCTCTAATTCAATTAGACCGGCATTCTTACAAGGAGAGGAAAAGATACTCAGGAAGCATGTATACAGAGCAAAGGCCATGTGAGGACACAGCAAGAAGGCAGCCATCTGAAGGGCAAGGAGAGATGCCTCAGGAAAAACCAACCCTGATGACACATGATCTTGGACTTCTAGGCTCCAGAACAGTGAGAAAATGAATTGCTGTTGTTAAATCACCCAATCTGTGGTATTGTGTTATAGCAGCAGACTAATATAGCCAGTGTGGATGACGTACCTCAGTTACCCCAGCTGAAGAGTGATGACAGTAGGATATGTGCACCCTACTGTTACTCAAAGTGTGATGTCTGGACCAGCAGAATCCCCATCATTTGGGAACTTGTTAGAAATGTAAGTTCTCAGACCCATCTCAGACCTACTGAATCAGAAGCTCTGGGATAGAACCAGCAGTGTGTGATTTAATCAAAGCCTTGCCAGGTGATTTTGATTCCCACTAAAATTTGAGAACCTCTGGTATTTACCAATTCTCGCCAAGGATTGATTAAAGGGCTGCTCCCTAAAGGCTGCCCCTGCATCTCTGGCCAGGCAGGTGAACAGACTATATTCCAGTGGCTAGGGAAAGCCAAAGACAAACTGACATGTTTGGCGGGTAAGGTGATACGAGCTGAAAGGAGGAGGCCCAAGGGGGATATGTGTGAAGTAGCACCTGCTCAGCTCACCTTGATGGTACTGAGTAAGCATTGTATCACGGGGTACTTGAAAGCAGCATTCCTTTGCCACTTCCCTGTGGTCTTCCCTTTTGTCACAATTTCCAAGTGACTAAGGTTTGTCTCTCCACATAGGTGGCGATATCTTTGAGAGCAGAAGAGCAAGAGAGAAAAAAAAATACGTGTTATTACGTCTCAGCAACTGCAATCAGGACCTTAAATGTACTTAATCTTCGCAATAATCTTGAAGAGTAAATATCATTATCCTAATTTTACAGTTGAGGAGGTTGATATATAAAGAAATTTACCCAAGGTCATATGGAAAAGGAAGTGGTGAAGCTATAGGATCTGAACCTGCAAGGGCCTGACTCTAGATATTCGTGCTCATTCCATTCTCTGAACCCCTAGGAGTTCATAGTGATTTCTCAAATATAATATATTTTGAGATTTTGTTGTGAGCATGTCTGGAAGAATCAAAACTTTGGCCTGCATTTGGAAACTTTCACTTAATCTACATGAGTATTGGGGGAGGAAGCCAAGCCTTAGACTATAACTATCACTACCGCTGGGATTTGCTCAAAAGGCAAAAAAATGGGTCTCTATTACGAATGGCTGTTCCTAGGAGATTCCTAGTCTCCTCTAATAAACTATCCTCAATGCACTTTCTTAAGAAGGCTGGGCACCAGGCCAGCAATCCTAGCTGTGGTCTTCTATTTCTCATCTGTTGAGTTTAATTGTGTGTACAATGTTCCTTTAATAAGAAAGCTGGGGCACCTCTGTTTTCAATGCCCTAGCAATGTAGGGAGCCCATCTAAAGGTTCTTGTGCAGGAAGACTACTTAGAAAAAAATCCTCATTGATACAAAATTTCTGGATAGGTGGGAATTAGAAGATTTTTGAGTGAAGAGAGCTCTCTCAGTGCCATTCAGTCTAAACTCACCCTTAAGGATGAAATCCTCCTTGGAATAGATGGTAGGCATAAGCCTCCTTGGACCACCAAGCACACAAGCTATGAGGCAGCCACTTCCAGTGGAGAGCAATTGGGAAAGCAAAAGGAAAACCAGAGTTTTTTCAGAGAATTATGACCTGAATGTGGCCTTCATTAGTGGGACCAAAGCACGACTTTCTTTGCACTAGATCATATTGCTACCAAGCTACATCTTTCCTATTTCTTCTGGTTAAGAGTATGGAAATCATGAAGCAGGCAAAATTTATCTCTAGGTCCCCAACCCTTCATCTTTTGATTTTGCCTCCATTGGGGGAGATCAAGAGATCAGACAGTCAGGGCTCAAATGTCTCTGCTCATATATTGTATAGATAGTAGCCTCTCTCCACACTGTTGTCTGGGAGATCTTTAACCATTATTAAATAAAGCAATTCCTGCCAGACCTCTTCCTGCAGAGTTGTCCTTGTGAAAAGCAACTCAATGGCAAACAAACCTGCAATTTGGGCATTTGTTCCTATGCCTAGACTTGAGATTCTTACGTAAAACTATGGTTTGTTTTTTTCTGTCCATGGTATCTTAATGTGTTTGGAGTACTGCTTGGGAGTAAGAGTCACTTGATCTCCCACTGAATCTTTCTTTTTTTTAGTTTCTCATGAAGGGGCCTGGTTTTTTTCCCTGGGGTGCCTCCCAGAACCCCACAGAGACAATATTTTTAAATTATACCCTTCTAAACTCATGCTTCAAAATTAACAAATATCTTTCCAGCATTTTTCATATGATGTGGTATCATATAAAGAAATACATTGCAAATTATTTATAAAGCTATGAATATGCATTATATATATCAATATATATGACTGTATCCGTTTGGCATATGGCAGCTGGCACTTCTTGTATCTTCTTTTGATAGACTTGGGTAAGGTTACCTTCTGGGGCCTAATTTCTTGACCTTGTTGCTGTTTTTTCAATAATCAGTTTTTTTAATTGAAATATAGTTAATTTACAATGTTGTGTTAGCATCAGGTGTACAGCAAAAGGGTTCAGTTTTATAGATACATATATGTTTTCTTTTTAAGATTCTTTTCCATTATAGGTTATTATAAGACATTGAGTATAGTTCCCTGTGCTATACAGTAGGTCCTTGTTGTTTATCTATTTTATACATAGTGGTGTGTATACGTTCATCCCAAACTCCTATTTTATCTCCATGCATCCCCCCCACCCTGCTATCCCCTGCTAACCATAAGTTTATTTTCTACGCCTGTGAGTCTATTTCTGTTTTGTAAATAAGTTCATTTATATCATTTTTTTAAATTCCACATATAAGAGATATCATATGATATCTGTTGTCCTTGTCCTTCAGTATCATCTCAAAGATTTTGGGGAATTACTGGGACCTTCTATCTATGTATCTATGTATCTATGTATGTATGCGTCTATCTACCAAGTGTATGTGTCTATGTATGTATGTATGTATGTATCTATCTGCCAAGTGTATGTGTCTATGTATGTATGTATGTATGTATCTATCTGCCAAGTGTAGTCCACTTTAATCATTTCCCAATTATGTTAAACATTTCCCCATTTTTATTCACATCATGATGTTAATGGCTGCATAATATTCTAATATGTGAATGTGCCGTAATTTATGTAACACATCCAAATCTCATTTCGAGACAATTTATTTCCAATTTAATTAATATTCTTGTGCAGTTTCCCTCACTCATATTTCTCATTATTTCCTTCGAATAAACTCCTAGTGACAGAATGGCTGGGTCAAAGGTTGTGCTTATTTAAGGCTCCTGATATATACCACTGATTGTAAGGGTCACTAAATTATATTCTCGGTAGCACGGAATGAGATTTCTTGATTCTCTACATCCTGGGTATTAGCCTTCTTTTTCCTCTCAGGTAAAATTATGCCCTTGTCCTGACTAGCCTTTGGCACAAAATGGGGATTCTAAAGAAGGCAAATCATAAAATAAAAAGAAGAAATAAACACACACACAATACCCCATGATTGTATTTTCCTTAATTAACCTTGTAAATTAAATTCTTCCACATTGATGAAAATATATTTTCTTCTGCCTGACTCAGTTTGGGCTGTGAAACATTATCCTTCAGACTCTTGTTGCCGTTGGACTCTTCTTGAATATAAGTTGTAGCTTTTATGACACACAAAATATGCATGTTCAGTAAGATTTAACAATCATTTGTCAAGTGTGTGCTAAGAGCAAGGCTATGCCTGACACGGGGCAATGCTGGGGAATGAAATGGATATGACAAGGCCCCTGTCCATTGTGGGCTCCCTCACAACTTAGTGAAAGATTGTAGCTATTACCCAAGGCCCACTGGGTATGCAGAGGCTGTATCAGAGGAATCAAACTCAGTGAGAGAACAGATAAGTAACAGTACCAATGAAATAACAATAATACTAATATGGTTGTTACTCTTAAAACCCTTTTAAATGCTCATTGTGGACCATGTAACTTATTGAGTGCTTTAGATATCCTATTTCATTCAGTGATTCCCCACGTTAATGTGAAGTAGCTACTGTTATCCATTTTTGTATATGAGGAAACTGAGGAGACGCAAGTTGCCTGAGGTTGTGTTGTTAGAAAACATTGGAAGCAATGAAAAGGCCTTTTGGAGAAGGTAGGGTATGAGATCTAGAAGAAGGGTCAAGGCTTCAGCATACAGCCTGGAGAAAGGCGTATCCCAGGCAGGGAACACGGCCTGAGCAAAAGCGCTGCAGTAGGGCCAGGGCAGGCCACGTATGAGGAAGCAGGATTGTGGAACGGAAGCCAGGACATCGTAGAAAACAAAGGAGGATAGGATTTAGTATGCAAAGCCTAGAATGTCAGATTAAGGGCTGCAGATTTTATTGTGTTGGTAGCCAAAGGGATGTGTTCTCAAGCCTTTGCAGAGGCTGTGTGATCTGATCAGAGCATTAGAAGGTAAGTAACATTTTATTAGATGAGGCTATTACCCTAGACTAGGAGTTTTATAAAGAATGATAGATGAACTCATGATGTATTTATGTATCTAGGTTTCATATTTGAGATCTTGTGGCTAGAGATGGAGCCATAGAAACAATAATAGCCCAGATGTCATTGGCATTTGCTCCTGAAATTGGACTGTCCCTAGGAACCCCACAGTACTCTCCTTCTACCTCACAGAGCAATTTCATCTTACCAGTTCTTAGCCCAAATGTACATACTCATGTCCAACTCAGAAGCACAAAGGCAGTTAAGTGTGTAAGAAGCTTTTCACTACCCCCTTTTATTATCTCTGTGTATTTTATTTTTGTAAATTAATTTATTTGTTTTCGGCTGAGTTGGGTCTTCATTGCTGTGTGCGGGCTTTCTCTAGTTGTAGTGAGCCGGGGGCTACACTTTATTGCGGTACGCAGGCTTCTCATTACAGTGGCTTCTCTTGCTGCAGAGCATGGGCTCCAGGTGCACGGGCTTCAGTATTGTGGCACGTGGGCTCAGTAGTTGTGGCTCGCAGACTCTAGAGCGCAGCCTTAGTAGTTGTGCATGGGCTTAGTTGCTCTGCAGCATGTGGGATCTTCCTGGACTAGGGCTCAAACCCATGCCCCCTGCATTGTCAAGTGGATTCTTAACCACCGTGCCACCAGGGAAGTCCCTATCTCTGTGTATTTTTATCTAATTTCTAAATAGACTTGGTGTTTTTTCAGGGTAGGATTGACCTTTGATTTATTTTTTCCTAAGCGTGCAATACTTAGCACAGCATTTTGTGTGTAATCAGTGTTAAGCATTGAATGAATAAACCACAGGTGGAACCCAGGCTAGTATCCCAAACTTTGTTGCCTATGCTTGACCACAACTCTAGAGCTACATCTGCGTCTCTACCAAACTCGAGCCAATGCCCATTAACAGGGATAACATTTAGCACATTTAGACGTGAGAAACTATTTACATTTATACTGGTGTCTAAAATCATCTGATGGGAGTGAGCTCATTTTAATTTATTACAGCCTTTACCACCTGCCAGGAAGCAATGAAGTGCTCAAATTTCACTTGCGTTTCCTAGCAGGAGCCCGGCCTCAATCAATATTTGGGGGAGTGGGGGGGAATGACAGTTTTTAGGAAGGCTCAGTGTCTGATTCTAGCTGATACATTATGACCATTCAGAATAGAACTATCGTGAAGATTCTGATGAAAGAATTTGCCACCAGTTGTTCTCTGTAGTTAGAATTGTTTCTGAATCCCATGGAAAATCAGTGGGCACATTTCTCTGAGAATAGATCTTGGCCACCAGAAGTTACTTATGAAAAGAGCACTGGATTGGGAGTCTGGAGATCTGCTTTTTCTTCAGAGCTCACCTGCCAGTGAGCTGTTTGAAATTGATAACGGCTCGTCTGAAAGATGGAGGTGATAATTCAGCCTTAGGACTTTGGAATCACCTTAAGGCTCACTTGCTCTGGGAAAGGTCAATAAAGCCATCACAGTCAACTGAGAAGCAGGTGGGGAGAAACTGTACTGGGGAAGTCTGATCAAAGTTTGATCAAAACAAGAGTTAGGGGGTAAGATGAACTTTTGGAACCACCACATGGAAATTTCCCTATTTGCTTTATAAACCATCAGCCTTCATAACCTTTTTATGAGGTCTTCTCTTATCTGAAGTCATACTTTGCTTTAAATCTCTCCCCTATAACATTGTTACCGTTCCCTTTTGATCCTTACAAACACTCATGCTTTGCAGAAAAATACTCGGGAGGTAAGGAAGCAGGCATCCATTTTAGAAAAACAGAAAAAGAAGAGGTTGTCTTGAGTGCATTTTCAGGACCTCTTTCTTTGCTCTATTGTGCCTTAGTGCTTTCCTTAGAACTTCAGACGTGGGCGTGCAGACACTCAGCAAGGCAGGCAGGAAAGGAGAAGCTGGGCCTGATCTGTGTATGAAAGATAGCTGATAATTATTATCCGTCTTTTTTTCATTCAACAAACACTGATGGAGGGTGTTAGAAACAATGTGCCGCTGTGGAGTCAGACAGACTGGGTTTGTGTATCCGCTCTATTGTGAGATGGTTTGGGTAACCTTGTGCAGCCAGATTAACTTCTTAACTTCTCCCAGTCTCTGTGCCTTTGTGTGTCAAGGGGAAATGATAATAGTATCTGCTTTGTAAGGTTACTGGAAAATTAAATAAAAAGGCATTTAAAGTGCTCTGTAGAGGCTGATTTTGATAAACAGAACAATTACCATTAGAGGGTGTACTCTACTGGATGTTCTGGAGGAGGCAAAGTTGAATGAGGTAAGGGCATTGTCTACAGAAGTCCACACCTAGTCTAATGGCTGACACATACCATCCAGATTGAGCATAATGGAAATTCAGAGAAAGCATACATTTCAGCTGAGAAATTGGGAATCTGGAAATCACAGAGCAGGTGATATTGGATCTGAGTAATGAAGGATGGGAAGAATTGGGATTAAGGGGAGGGAGTAGGGAGGCCGTATATATAATATGATGTATGTATAATGTAGGTACTACCATCCTCCAGTTATCTTCTACCCATCTTTCCCTCATGTCCCTTCCAATGAATTACATGGTGCCTCTCTGTGACCTTGTATCTCCCTGTGGACAATGATACCCGGTTTTAGTATTCTTTCACCTACATAAATATACTGCAAGGCTCTTCCTATGACATTCTGAACACTTTACTACCCTCACCTCAATAGCCTTCCCTGATGTTCTTTCTTCTCCCCTCCTAACCGTTTCTATACATTTTGTAGGACTAAATTTCAGCCAATGAAGGGAAGTAGGTAAAGGAGTTACCGAGCTCCTTCTGTGAGCCAGGCACTGTAGGGAACATTTTATATACCTTATCACAGGCATATAGGTAGGTAGTACTATCTCATTAGAGGTTAGAGAATTGAAGCTGAGAAAAATTAAGTACCCTGTCTGTAGGAGTCAAAAACAGGAAACAAAAAGAACATTGAATTTCAGGGGAAAATAATGAAGGTATGTTTCTTCGTCTTTCTCATTCATCTCATTCATCAAAAGCTCCTATTCATCCTGGGTTTTCTGGAAGCTCCATTTTACATGTCTTCAGCCTGACACTTAGGCCAACAGAAAGAACACTGTCAATCGTGGTCAGTCCATGAGGCAGAGGGACAGAAGAAACGTGGTAAACGGGGTGCTTATTCTGAAGCATTCCACCCAGAAATAATGTGTGTTACTTCTCAGCTTTCAATGGACTTGGCAAGTCACAAGGCCACATTTCCCTTCAAGAGGGAAGGGACGTCCAATCTCATAATCTAGTCCATGAAGAACTTAGAATATTTAGTGAACAGACTGGTGACTGCCATATTGCCCAAAGTCACCCAGCGGTACCTAGGTCCATCCAATTCTTAAACATGTGCTCTTAGACACAGCTCCCATTGCATCTTAGCTAGGGATCAGGTAATCCCCACTAAGCTAATAATTGACGAGGCTTTCAATCATTGCCTATATCAAGGGTATTTACTTTAAGGGCCGAATATTTGATTTCTAATGGTGAAATTTCGACCCTGCATGAGGAAGAGATGAAAGATTTAAGCTAAGGGTGTTGAGGTCTCTTCAGATTACACAGTGCAGGACTCTATTTATGGGAGATAATGGATGTCACTTTGACACTTTAAAATGACAAAGAATTATTCTGTGGCCTGTGAGCTCTCATGTTTAAGTCTGGACTGATTCCTGATGAGAATGAGTCAGATGCTGGGGATTGTAAAACAGAGAGGCAGACGGTAGTGACAAGAGCATTAGACACCTATGCAAGACCTAGGTCCTGTACACAGCTTTGCCCCCAGTAACCAACAGGCTGTGTGAACTTGGACACGTGCATTCCCCTTTCTCAGCCTCAGTTTTCCCTTCCGAAAGATGGAACTGTGTTAGATGGAATATTCTCAAGCTGTAACATGTTTATGAATGCCTTGGGTATTTTTTTTTAAACGCAGATTCTGAATCAGTAGATCTGGGGTAAGGGCTGAGAGTCTGCATTTCAACAAACTCCTGGGTGATGCTGAAACTGGACCCCTGGACTGTACTTTGAGTCCCAAGACCTAGTTTCTAAGGCTAACTCTAAGAAGTAAACACACATTTATTTACTTCCTCTTATGTGCCAGGCACTCTGGTAGGGGCTGTTGATACGGAGATAAAGAAGACCAGGTTCTACCAACTGGAAATACTGTCCAATCAGGAAGCGAGACAGGTCATTTCAAAATAGTCTGATCAATAACAAAATTGAAGTTTGTATAAGGAAAAGAGATGCCACGAACAAGGAAGGAGTGATTGACTTGAGGATGGGAGGGTGAGGGTATAGATGTCAGAAAGTCACAGATCATGTGGAAGAGGGCTGAAAACTGTCAAATGCATGTATAAAGGGAGTCTCTTTATCTCTGAGGACACTCAAGAATTCCTTTGTCCAAGGGAGGCACAGCTGTGGGTATTGGAGGGGAATGATTTTGATCAGTAATCTTGACTACCTCATCTCACTCCGTGATTGTTTTCTCTGTGCCTACCCATGCCCCGGCTGTCTGTTAGCGCCCTGCTGATGAAAGATTTACTCCCCTGGCTGAAACTGGGGTCTGTTCCGGAGTTCTGGCAAAGAGGAAGCAGGTGGGGATGTGACAAAGGCAGCACCTCCGCCCCCGCTTAGCTCCCAATGGGCCAGAAGCAGTGAGTCAGGAAAGGAAAAGCAGGTGGGTGGAGAGAGGATGCAATCTGCATCTGTACCAGGCAGGGATGAAGTTTTCTAAAAGAACACCTGAACACACAGCCGGCCACCCGGAAGGAGACAGGGGCTGTTCCCATCCCCTGAATAACAGGGGGCTAAGCCGAAAACAGCTTGATTCAAGGATTGTGGGGAAGGGGAGAGGACAGGTGAAGGAGGGAACATCCAGGTGTGCAGTCTTCCTCTGGCTCGACATCGGTTTTATATTGAAACAGTTAATGTGATGCCAAAAGGTGATCATACTAAAACGAGTCGTCAGGTGCTGTTGGGAGAACGGCCTTCTGGTGCCAGCTCACAGTGTGACCTTGGGCAGGTCAGTCTCTTTCTGAGACTCAGTTTTCCCAGCCATGTCATGGGAATGTTGGGCACAATTTCTTGGGTGACTCCTAACTTGAAGAGTCTATGATTAAATTTTCATGTCCAAGTTCAGTTACCCTGTGCCATCAATATCTAACAGAGATCAGCCCTGGCATCCTGAGCACCTCCACCTGCCACTTCTCCTATACAACTAGATTTGTGGCCGAATTGGTGATCTCAGAATCTATATATTTGTTCCCGCCGATCAGATAACTACCCCAATAATTATGTTTTTATTCAGACATCTAGCCTGAACCTTCATTTGCTTTCAGAGAGGGAACTGGGCATTGAAAACCACCGTCATCCCTGCTGGGACTATTGTAGCAGTTCCCTGGCCACCCTGGAGCCACTCCTGTACCTCAACACTTTCGTATCCAGGTGCAGCCAAAGAGCTCTTCTGCAACATAAATAAGATGGCATCACTCCCTGCTTACATCGGCCTCCTTATGTGTACAATAGAAATAGAAACTCTAAAATAGAAACTCCCATGTGGCCTACAAAATCTTTCACCTTCTGACCTCTATTAATCTTTGCAATCCCAATTCTCATCCTCGTCCCATGGTTAGTGTGTCCCAGGCACTCAGACCTGTCTTCTGTTCCTTGAAAACTCCAAGCTAGTTCCTACCCCAGGGCCTTTGATCTTGCTGTTAGTGCTGCCTGAAATGTCCTCTCTCCAGACCTTTGCATGTGAATGAAGGTCATTCTCATTCAATTCTCAGTGCAAATGATGCCTCATCATTGAGACCCCCCTTGATCACACTGACAAAAGCACTCCCCCTATAACATGTCACCCTCTGACCCTTAACTTTGGTCTGTTGCCTTTACAGCATTAATCATCACCTGATATTATCCTGTTTACCCTTTGCTTCCTGGGTACTGTCAGCCCCACTGACGTTTAAGAGCTCTGAGATCAGGGACTTTGTCTTCTTGCCTCTAGAGCAGTGCAGGTCTTAGAGTGGGTGCTCAGGGAATATGAGTTGCAGAAATGGATGGAAAAATGAAAGGAAGGGAGGGACAAAAAGAAAAAGGGGTAAAGAGAGGAGGAGGCCGAGGAAAGTCACATTACTGACAAGGTATAATCCTGGATGGTCTTCTTTTAAAACTCTTGTGATATAACTTCATCTTCATAACCACACTGCAAGGAAATGGAAGAGTACTCTGTGTATGATTTGAATTCAGCTCTTTATGGCTTCAAATCTCAGAGTAGTTAAGCAAGGTGTTGGGTTGGTCTGAGCCTTGACAGGTACAATGTGGTATGCCCCCTAAGTAAAGAACCGATTTCAGCCGCAGGAGAAAGGATGCGGTTTCAGAAGTGGTAGAAATGGCTTCCAGCTCCACAGTGCCTCCTGTCCTCCCTGGATGAGGCCTTAACCGTGCTCCATCAGAGCCTGAGGGGGTCGCTTAAGACTTTCATCCCTATTTTTAAAGCAAATCCATCCGAGACGGGTAAGGCTTGTAGCTCCTCTCTTTTCTATCTCGTTGTGAATAGCGTTAGCGTCAGTAGATTTAAGTGTGTGTTGAGAGATGGGAGGTGAGGACAGAGGGGCAGACCCTGAAAGACGGTGTAAAGAGGGATTCTCAAGCCTGGCTCCATATTACAGCCCCTGGGAAGATTTAAAAAATACTCATGCCCAGGTTCATGTCAAGATTCTGATTCAAGGGGTCTGGGGTGATGCCCAGGATAAGATACTTTCTGAAAGCTCCCCAGATGATTGTATGGTACAGCCAGAGTTGGGACAACTAATCTAAAGATTAGGCTTCTGGAAGACACAGCTTGTGCCAAGACGTCCCCTTCGTCATTTGGGGATTTTTTGCAGTGGGATTTGCCAGGCAATTGACAATCTCTGAAAGCCAGCCACATATAAGGCATGGGGACAGAAGCTTTGGGGAAGATGGCAGAAAAATTTCTCAGACAGGCCTCTTATCCCCAGGACCTTACAAAACAAGCAAAATATGGATTGCAGACATTAATTAGGTATCAAATAAATGATACCACTTAAGAGCGGGGTTTCTCAACCTCGTCACTGCTGACAGTTTGTGCCAGACAGCTCTTTGTGGTGGAGGCTGCCCCGCCCATCACAAGATGTTTAGCAGCACCCCTGGCCTCGCTTGAAATTGGCCTTGCTTGAGAACACTTGTGGTTTACAGAGATCAAAGCTCCTATGGCAAGGTGTCAATTTAATGAAATCTTCATAGATGGGTAAGAATGGAAAACTGAACATAAGTATGCATTAAATTCTTCAGATGTATGCGTGATGAAATTGTGGAGATGGTAGTTGGTGATTTTCTGTTTTCTTTTATTTAAAGAGTACAGGTAAGTAGCTTTTTGCAGACCATTTGATATGATGGAAATGGTAGCAGGGGTGGAGGCAGAGAAGTTAAGTGTCTAATTTCAATTACACGACACCGAAGAAATGACTGATTTTGAAGGTTTTGAAGGCCCAGCGAGACCTTTGAAGCTTTATTACCTGGGAAGAGGAGAGGACTGAGGATTCCTGTTTCAAGAGCAGAAAACAGGTGGTCCTATTCGCAGGGAAGGGTTGATTGTACTCCTTGGGATTCTGACAGGGGACTTAGATTTTTTGTGGGTTCTGGGGCACAGGCCCAAATTCCTCAGTGCAGTTCCCTTGAGGTGGTACCACCTCCAGTGGGGGCTACCTGAAGTGGATGCTTGCCAGGGCTGGGAACTCATCCCCTTGACCTTGGCAGCTGGGGCTGGTTTCCCAAACTGGGGAGATTAACAGCTCAATCTCAGTTCAAGTTGCCTTCACTTCAAATTGCTGTTGAACCACCAGCAAACATGCAATACAAAGAACGTGCACCAGATAGAGACACAAGTGAATGGAAGCAGCCTCCAGGGTCATTGTAGTCTTTAGGGAGTGAGGGACCCTCCAGGCTAGAGAAGTAAAGGAACCATGGGCTCCATGACTTTTGCCACATGTATACTTTGAAGGGCCATTGACCATATTATGAGGCAATTATTTTCTGAAACTCGATTACATACTTCCATGTCAACTGGCTCAAACAGGACCCAAAAGACCCCAAAGTGGCTGTACCCTAAGCAAGTGGGAAACTTGTCACTGACTGCAACAATGGAGGCATGATGATGGCATTACTAGAGCACTGAGGACTACAGAGGCCTTGCCCTCATTTTTCTGGAATACGTGAGGGCCCCGGAGCTATGTAACTCAAGGGAGTGGTAGAGCAACAGGGAGGATGATGAGTATTAAAGTCACTGATGACTCAGGCCTGGATTTGTTTTGATCTAAGAAAATAAATCCATGTGTTCTCTCTTGTCCTTGAGTAATATCGAGTAATTCATTCTTGTTATAATAATGAGTCCACTCTTAGAATTTTATCCGAATGATCTAAACACGATTGTATGAAAAGTGACCTACAGCATGTACATTACACCACTTTCTATTAGAGTGGAAAATCAACAAAGATGTAGATGTTTATCAATCGAATGCGAGTTAAATAGATTTCAGTTCATTTACACAAAGTGGTATGCGACCTATAAACATGGTATTGTGGAAATTTCTTTAATTAGTAGGAGGAAGTGAATACATTTTAAGTGGAAAATAGGTTACAAACAGTACACATTTTTGAAAAAATTGAAATGGAGCTAGCCTAGGTACATATGCGTCAAAAGAGTCTGGAACATACACATCAAGGGGTAACAGGAATGTCTCGTTGTTGGAATAATGTGTTATTTAATTTTTATCTTTTTGCTTGTAGTTATTCTGATTTCTCTAAAATGATTTCTCTACAATTTAAAAAATAAGGGGATAAGTATTAGGGGAAAAAGAATAAATCTTACCCAATAGTACTTGACTGTATTGAAGAAACATGGATTTGAAATGGATTTCATTCTTCCTTGGCAAATGCCCCTCTGTTACCCTGTTTCCTCGATAAAACAGCCATGTTGATGGATTGACAAGGGTTCTTTCACCTCCTTTAAAACTATATCTTCTTTCAACTGCTGAAACTTCCCACTGAGTCCACTTCGAGCTCACTGAGGGGAAGCATTTTCATTAGAAGGTTGCCTCTGTTTTTCAAGGAGGAATAAGAGCAAGAGGTACATCTCCCCTCTAACCCTAACCCCCACCCAGTTCCAATTTGCATTGTTCCTTCCCTCTTTGAAACTCCCAGAGCATTTATTTATTTATTTATTTATTTTGTGGTACGCAGGCCTCTCACTGTTGTGGCCTCTCCCGTTGTGGAGCACAGGCTCCGGACGCGCAGGCTCAGCGGCCATGGCTCACGGGCCCAGCCGCTCTGCTGCATGTGGGATCTTCCCGGACCGCGGCACGAACCCGTGTCCCCTACATCGGCAGGCGGACTCTCAACCACTGCGCCACCAGGGAAGCCCAGCATTTATTTTTATACTGTAAAATTTAGCTGGATTGCAGAGCATCTTACGTTATTCTCTAATGGTATATGTCTTTTCCTCAAGCTGGATTAAACCTCAAATCCAGGATCCCTCTTTTACATGGTTTTTAGGTTGTTATTCTTTTTTCTTATTATCATTACCATCACTAACATGATTGTTGAATGGCTGAGAGAGAATTTCCCAGGGAGGTGGAGTTTGAGTTTTGATAAGATTTGGCTTTGAGAATGTGTTGGTCAAACTATATTCCATAAATCCAAGGGCAAATGGAAAATATTACTCAATATTTACAATAGTAAAGGTAATAATGTATATGTGAACACTGTATAAATGTTTTATATTCTTCCAAATCATTTTTACAAATATTACTTCATCAATCCTCATAGAATACCAGTGAAGTGAGTAGGGTAAATGAGTAGGAACTTTCTCCACTTTTACCGATGAGAGAAATAAAATGCAGAGAAATTAAGTGACCATCTAAATGATTTACAGTGGGTTAGTGTGCAGAACTGAGACTAGAATGTAGGTTTCTTGATTTCCTCACTGAAACTGGTTTCATATCAGCACAAATCCACTCTTGGCTGAACTTTAATATGTGCTTATTTGTTTTTGGATTTTCAAGTCATATAAACAACAGTCCTCTCCTCTAGCATTGTAAATTGTAGATCCTATGTAATGAAGACCAGAGAACTTAAAGGTGGAACAAATATTGGAATTTATCCTTTCCCGTAAGTCTGGACCAGTGAAGAATACACACAAGGGTCACTAGTTCAGTGTAATAGAAGTAACAGCATTTTTAACATCCACAGAAGCAACCCAATATTCCACCTAAAGCAGGGTAGCCTAGAAAGATGGACTGGGATAATAAACCCTAGACCTGAGGCTGCTTAGGACCTACTTTTCCCTTCTCAAACCATCCTTTCCACCAAGCCTTTGGCAGAACTGGGTCCACAGAGCAGGCCTGGAGGCCAGCTTCAAAGGCTACACAGCAGGAGGACGGCCAGCTTGCACACCACGGGGAGAGCCACTAATCAGGTGTGACTAGGTATGCGGTGGGAAATGGGAGCAAGCCAGTTTCCTGACTTTAAAGGGTAGGAGCCATTCCCATTGATAAATGTGAGGTTGCAAAGGTCTGGGAAAATCATTCCTACCTTCTTCCTTGGGCAGAGTAGGAGAGGGTAGATGTTCATTCCAATCTTCTTTGTTTCAGCAAAAGACAAAAGTAATACAGAAGTCGATAGATATTATCTGTTAGTTACTCACTTAGAATTAAACCCAACTTACTACAACCTATGAGGTTGTACCGTGTTGGCTCCCTAATCTCTCTTTGGAGTCATTTCTTATTGTTCCTCTTGCTTCCTTCCCCCTCCCCCAGACCCCATCCATCCCTACTCCCCTTCCTTTTCTCCAGCCACACTGGCCTTCAGGCTGTTTTCCACCATGCCTGATGTACTCCTGTCTCAGGACCTTTGCACTAGCGGTTGCCTTTGCTTAGAGCAGTCTTCACCCAGATATCCACATGATTCAAACCCTTGCCTTCTTCAGGTCTTTATGCCAGTATCATTCCCTTATTGAGAACTTCCATATCCACTGTCTCTGGCATCCCACCTAACACTCCCTTGATATATCTTACTCCATAGCACTTATCACCCTCTGACATACTATGTATTCTAGTGTGCTTTGCTTTGATCATTGCCTTCTCCCCTCACTAACTTCTACCTCGGGAGAGCAGACAGAGACTTTTCTCTGTCTTGGTCATTGCTATATTCACGTGACCTCTGTGGCGGGCATAGAATATTCAATATATATTGTTGAATGACCGAGTGAATAAATAACCACACTGACATGATATATGGGCAGATAGAGGCCCAGAGAAATGAAGTGACTCTCCCAAGGTGACTGGAGAAGTTTCCTGGCAGAGAGAATTTGTCACCCATTGGAACTCAGGTCTCCTGACTCCTGCTTCGGTTCACATCCCACCACATCATGATGTATTTCCACATAGGGAGTCCTGATGTTATCAAATGGCTGTGCATTTAAGGAGTACAGAGTGGCATTTTACTTTAGCAAATTAGCATAGAGACAGAGGAAGGGGAGACATTCAGTTCTCCAGAGAGAGAAGGCAACCCCTGTTGGTTGGACTTTCAGCATTGGGGTTTTCCATTCTACTCCTCCACATAACTGCTTTTGAACCAGGGAAATGTAATTTTGCATGACAATGAAAGCACAGGAATTTTCTCATCTGGTAGAGAATCTCACTAGCTGTTTCAGGAACAAAGTACAAACTCACAAACTAGGACAGGGATTCCCTACCGTTATGGATTTTTGTTGGACTTCACAGTACTCCTTTCTTCCTAAAAGCGCTCTATAACAGTAAGGAATCATCAAATTACAGGAGCCTAGCGCTTTTGAACCGCGAGGCCCCAGGAAGGTTGCAGGCTGTGCGCAAGTGGTAGCAAGATACCCTTTAAGAAGCTGGGAGTTAAAGATGTACCTGTTCTTCTAAAGCCAAGGACCTTTATCTATACGTGATGGATTAGTACAGAAATTAGAGAAATCCTCACTAGGGTGTGGACTATTTCTTAAGCCAGAACATGATGTGATGATTTTTTGGTCTGTGACATCCAGAGTTTTTCCATTTGAGTTTCAGTTCTCCCATAATATTATAGCACTAGGTAAAGTCAGCTGTGCCATTTCCCTGCGTAAAACAGTCTGATAACTTCCCACGGACACGCATGCCTCTCATGCCTCCTCCTTTCACTTCCTGCTCCTTTTGTCTTTTCTAAGCGTGGTGGTCGTCTTTAGCTCCTTGCACAGACCATGCTCCCTCACACATAGAGGCCTCCCCGTGGGACATCTCATCATGCTCTTTCTGAGTAAACGATCCCCAGCTTTCAGATCCCTGCTGAGGTGTTGCCTCCACCAAGGAACGTCTCCTCCTCTGGCCCTCTGATTGGGTGTTTAAGAGCCGTCATAAGGGCTGTCCTAGAACCCGGCTCTACTGCGCTGGGTCTCTTTAGTTTGGCCCGCTTCTGATCCACTTCGATCCTTCTCCATCCTCCCGTGTGCCAGTATACTCTAAAGATCAGAAGGCTGATCTTTATACTGCAACAGGATCCTTGGCCTGCAGTTTCCAGTTAGGTTTTACCAGGCAGGAGATGAGTAGGGAGGCAGGCGAGAGAGAGAGAGGGTGGGCTGCTGTGGGTTGTTCATGGCTCTACCCCAGGCTATAGCTTCGGTCAAGCAGCTCCCTCCACACAGCTCTCTCCTTGGTAATCACCCTTTCCTCTGGCCCTTTAGACGCAGGCATCAGAAGAGCTCCCAGCTCTTCTAGCTTCAGGGCACTGCACTATTCCTCTTTGGGTTTCCTCTATTCAGGCCTTTGGGAAACAGTCTCTCTGCTACCCAAAATACATATGCCATTTGTTTCCCTCAGACCTGACTGATGTGTTTGTTAATTACATTTGTTAATTTCATAGTTTCTCATCTTGTCTCTATTCCCTCCCAGCCTGCCCCACCCTCCCTCCAAGTAGAGAGTAAATTCCGTGGGAGAAAAGAGATTTCCCATTCCCTTTCATATTTAAGACACTCCTGGAATTACAATTGCACATTGTCAATATTAGATTTTTTTGAATAAAATTTAAAATAAAGCATAGTAGATTTATTTATGTGTTTTTATTTGCCCAGAAATACAAATCTTGGAGTTTGAGTTTGGTTTCATTTGGGAGATGTAAAGACTGTAATAAAATTGTCTTGTAACAAAGATCAGAAATTTAAATGAAAGAGACAAGGAGAACTGTGGGTGAGGGAAGGGATTTTTGTGGTTGTTTAAAGGCCAAATTGGGAAGGAATAGAAGAAAAGATACATGGGACAAGGACCTTAGGAAGCTGATGTAGACTATTAGCTAAGGAAAAGTGGTGAGACTCAGCCATCAGTGCAGATATCTGACACCTGAGCTTTTGTCTTGATTTTTTTTTTTTTTTTTTTACCCTACCTCTCAGTAACATTTATGAAAGAATTCATTGTCAAACTCATTATCTCAGTCTACAGTTTTTTTCCCACAATAAAATGTCTTTAGGGGAGTTGAATTAATATTTTTTAAAGTGACGTACTTAGTTTGCTAATAGAACGTGTGTTTCCGTCTTTGGAGAATCAAGGACAGTTTTATCTTCTCTCTCCATTAGACCTTTTGTAAATTGACTTTTTTCACAACATCCACATTCAGTAAAGTGTATTAGTCAAAAAATATCTAGGTATTTATTCCTCTAACAACTATAAGTGGGTAACAAATACAATTACTTAAACTGTACTGAGGTTAAATAATTGAATTACATACTTTTTGAGCTAGAAGGCAAGTGGGATATTGTAAAATACAGTCGTTTTGTAACTGTTCATTCTTTCACTTATCCTTTTATTCTAGAAATAATTACTGAGTGTGTATTTTGTGCCAAAGTACCAGGCTTTGTGGATTCAGCGACGACTCCTGCCCCATGGACTCTGCATTCTAATGCAGATATCTCACTTTTGGTCCATGAATCACCTACTGAACCTCTGGAGAGAATCTTGGAAAGTATATTTTCCAAAAGCTCCCCAGAAGATTTAATAACCACCAATTGGCCTCTGCAAAATTCTGGCCATTCATGGACTAGAAAGCTGGGTTGGAGGGGAAAGGGAAACTTCTACTAACCACAGACGATCCTGGGTAAAATTCAGGAAGAGTTATTTAAATACGCAGCTGCCCTTGTTAAACCTTGCGGAAATTTTACAGGACCCAAACACAAGATCAAGGCAGGAATCCGGTCTACTAAAGCAAAAAATGAAGACTGAAAGAGTAGCTGCCCTGAGGGACACTAGGAACCTCAGCCTGATTTCCATCAGACAAACCAAGAGCGGGAGACCAGGCCCTACACCTGCAGCTGCTGGGTGTCTGGGAATGAGACCCCACTCCAATCCTTGCCTGGTAAAGTAGAGACTCTCAGGGGGAAGGTGCCCACATTCTCACTTGCCCCAGACAGTCATGGTTTATGCCCGTTTTCTCTGTATCATTACTAATAGCACCCGTTTCCCTCTCAGAAATACCGAGGCTTGGACAATGAATGACACTGTCGGTCTACTCAAGGGCTACTTAGTGAAAGGATGGGCAAGGAAAGAGAGAAAGCATCCAGCTTCTGAGAGAGAGAGAAAGAGAGAGAGAGAGAGAGAGAGAGAGGGAGATACTGAGGAGAGAAAGCGTCCGTCTTGGCCTTGGCTATGGGTAAAAAGAGATTTAAACATTAATAAAAATATGTCCCCTGAAAATTAATAACTAGAACTGTGTCGTTACTTAGCATGCGGGTCAAAAATTTGTATGTATGCATTGTATTTAAAACCTGAGGAATTTTTAAAAAGAGGGACAATCAATCATATTTTAACCAAATAAAGATAATGTTAATATCATCTTTTTTCCCCTCTTCAGTCTTGTGTTGGGATGAGTTTATTTTTTCTTCACTTTTGTATTGGATCCTATTTTACAGAATAATGTTATGTACTGAATTTTCGCTAAACATAATGAAGAATTTTATATACATGTTGTAAACTTTACAAACGATATTTAGGATGCCTGCTTTTATTCTACTGAGTGACTGCAATTCAATCAAAACCCTATGTTGGACATTTAAGCTGTTACCAGCATTTGCTATTCGAACAAATATCATGATAGACATTTTGAATATAAATCTTTCCTGACATTTAGAATAGATTCTCCAAAGTGAAATTACTGGGTCAAAGAAAAAGGTCACTGTTAAATTTCTTGATCCATGTTATCGCTGATTGGTTTCCAAAAGGCCGTATCAGTTTTCATTCTGTTTCTTTTTGACAGGACTGGGCAGTGCTTTATTGAAACATCTTCCTGTACAGGTTATGAATATCCAAAGCACTTTGGAAGAGAGCACTGTTCCTTCACCACTGAGGGTCTTACCCAGGAATTATTCATAAATAGCTGGCAAGTTCAGGGCCATGAATGTGAGATGGGGAAAGGAGGAGGGGCAAGAAACCACAGGCGCCACAGCCTGTCACTGTGAATCTTGGCAGTAGGAATTCCCTAACTCAGACAGCCAAGATATAAAAGGGATATTAAAGCTGTAAATCATTTCCAATTAGCACCACTTTCTATGTTTTGGGCTGCTCAGCACTCAGATTTCTGTTGGTAATGAGAGAGTTGGGATTCTCCTTCACCATGCTGAAGAAAAGCCCTCACACCCTCTCTGGCAGAAGAGAGAGAACACCCATAGCCCAGCCCAAGGGTCATCCTTGGATTTTAAAGGCCGCAGACCCTATTCAATGAATAAATACACCCACTTTATTTGAGAGAATCCTGAGACTGAAAGGTATTTCTGAAGATGGATGTTCCATAGTAGAAATGGAGAGAGCATTGCATGTGAGGATTAGGGATGCAGGTTTAAGTTTTGCTCTTTCCAAAATAACCGTATGACATTGGATGAAGGTGGGGAAGATGATAATGATGATAAAGATGCATTCAATACGTAGTTATTGCATGCCTACAGTGAGTCAGATATTGTTCCTGACTCTGGGGATGCATTAGTGAATGAAACAGACAAACACTGCCCCAGTGGAGCCAGCTTACATGCTATCGGTATGTGACAGGGAAGAAACATAATAAATACGCTATGTAGTAGGTTAGAGGGTGATACGATGGTTAATTTTATATGTCAACTTGGCTGGGCCACAGTGCCCAGATATTTGGTCAAACATTGTTCTGGATGTTTCTATGAGGATTTTTTTTTTTACATGCTATCGGTATGTGACAGGGAAGAAACATAATAAATACGCTATGTAGTAGGTTAGAGGGTGATACGATGGTTAATTTTATGTGTCAACTTGGCTGGGCCACAGTGCCCAGATATTTGGTCAAACATTGTTCTGGATGTTTCTATGAGGATTTTTTTATTTTTATATGAGATGAACATTTAAATGGGTAGACTTTGAGTAAAGCAGATTGCTCTCCATAGTGTGGGTTGTCCATACCCAGTAAATTGAAGGCCTTAATAGAACGAAGATTGACCTCCCTCAAAGGGGAAGAAATTATACCAGCAGAAGGTCTTTGACCTTAAATTGCAACATCTATTATTCCCTGGATCTAACCTGCAGCCTGCAGATTTTGGTCTTGTCTGCTTCCATAATTCTGTGAGTCAGTTCCTTCAAATTAAACCTCTCTCTCCCCACCCCACCGTTCTCAATATACCCTATTGGTTCTGTTTCGCTGGACAACCCTAATATAGGCGATAAGCACTGTGACAAAAATAAGAAGATGGGTAAGGGGGATTGAAAGTCTCTTGCTTTCCCCCTTGAATCTTCTTACCTCCTTCTCTCCGATTCCAAAAAATGGATTTAAACTTGGGAATCTGTGTATGTGTTTTGTTTTATAAGCGGTATGGGTGATCTTAATAGGTAGCCGGGATTTGGGTTATACTTTCAAAATAATCTGTCTGGATTTTAATCCCCAAGGTTTACTTACTCGTGGAGGTGATGATTATTGTCTCTTCAGGAAGAGAAAATGACATTATTTTTTTCTTGTATCAACAGACTCTGCGGCATCTTTGAGCTAAGAGATACACTAAAAGTTTTGGAGTTCAGCCATGTTCAAACTTTAGGGATTATAAAAATCAGCTGGTATCATGGTGCGGCTACATAATCTTAGGCTCCAGCCCTAGAATTGGGCCCAGGCACCTGCACTGCACCAGCGGCCTGGGTGATTCAGTTGTAGATGAAAAGAAACACACTCTGAGAAGCATGATCTCATTCAGCTGTCTCAGCTGAGGCCAGAAAGGGGAAGCGATGGACTTAAGGTTACTAAGTGCGCCAGGGGTACAGGTCCAATCCTTTCTCATTTTTCAGCTCTGGCTTCTTACCCTCCACCAGTGTCCTCCTTGGGTTTGCAGCATCAGTATCACCCGCAGTCTTACAAGAAAAGCAAATTCTTAGACCCAAGTCTAGGCCTCCTGAATCAGAAACTCTAGACCCAGAATCTGTATTGCACACCTTCGCCAGGTGATTCTCATGCAAGCTAATTTACAAACCTCTGCTCTACCCCACATTTCCTGGAGAGCTGCTGGTTTCAGTACATGGTAGTCAAATTGTAACCATGTGCCCCTCATTAGAGGTGTTAGGCATTTCCATGGTGACATCGCGAGACTTGACTTAACGTTCTTTAGCCAGGTGTTGCCCCTCAGCATTACTGTGGCTCTACTTAACTGAACCCAGGGGCGGGCTTCTGCTGTTTTGCCTACCGTCCTCTAGCCAGTCCTCTCCGTGGGCCCTGAAGCCAGCTCATCCATCCAGCTTCTCCCTTGGTACCCACGATGTGCTTCCACCTTCAGTGCCAACGCTAGGGTGAGTCACTTCTGATTGTTAGATGTAAAGCGTGTATCGTTTGCTCAGGGGGGCGAGGACTTGGGTCAGAACCTGGCCTAAGAATTTCAAAGCGTTCGTGAAAAGAGAACAAGGTATGTTGTCTATTAAGGACCTTGGGCTCAAAAATCAAATGTCAAAATTTCCTCCTGTGCCACATTTTCTGCTATCAGTGGACAGAGACCAATTCAGTCCTTTTCTTCACTATGGGAAGGAGAGGATGGGGAGGCAGAGCTTTGCTCATCTCGCCCGAACAGCTGCTTAATGATAATGATAATGAGTTGCGTTTATGCGGCGCCTTTCATCCAAATAACTCTACAGGCTGATTTTCTGTTCACTATTGCTTAAAACATACTTCACAGAGTCCCAAGGGTGTACCTCTCAGAGCCCCGTAACCTCTGCATTTGTTAAGTGTTCCGTGGTCTCTCTGCTTACACGGTGTGCAAAGAAAGATGGGTAATGAGCAGAGGAGGTGCTGTAATTAAGGCCGCAGACTGACAGAAAGGAGATTTGATCTATTCTGACTTTCTGGTGTGTCACTGGGTCCGATTCATTGATGTGTTCTTCCAATTTTACATCTTTGTCAGGGGTTCTCTGGGGAGGAATTGCTTTAACTCTAAGTGAGAGAGGTGCAGTTGAACTACTAAAAAGCCAATCTGAACGCTTCAGACCGTTTGGAGGAGAGCAGTGTTCTGAGGACTGGCTCCTCTCTGATGAATCCATTGTGAGGAATCGGCTTCCTGGCATGTGGGACTGGGAGAGGAAACCATGTTGAAGTGTGTGGACCCTTGTGGAAAATTAGTAAGTAGGGAAAAGGGTCTACGGCCATGAAGCATTTTGCTTCCAAGTCTCTAAACCTGAAGGTAGAGTGTGATTTGGGCTGTTACGTGAATGGCTTTTTGTCGAGGCACAGGGAGGGGTATAATTGGGAGACCAGGTATGATTGCGCAAGAAGATCTGCCTTCAACAGGGAGCACCCATTAGAACGGCATGTTGAGCAAACAGGAGGGTGAAGGAGACTTCATGTGTGAGGTTGTAATTCCTTTTCAAAAAACGTACATCCTGGAAGCATATGAAAATTGTTTCATCTCTAGATGGTACACTCAGAAGTATTTTTTTAATGTTCTTTGTGCTTATCCCTAATTTCCTTAAATGCTCAAAAATAAAGCCTCGGTGATTCCATTTAGACCTGTTGCCGAACCAAACTTGGGACCACTCACCTGAATGCAGTAAAGCTGATCTACTGACACCAGGTTGTGGTGAAGGAAGGTGCAGCGTTTTTTGTAGGGTGAAAGGAGTCCAGGTAGCTAGTGCTCAAAACCCCGAAATCCCCGGAGGCTTTCAGGGAAAGGTTTTTAAATATAAGGTGACGGAGGGGGCGGTTTGTGGTGTGTGTGATCAGCTTGTGGACATTCTTCTGATCGGTTGGTGGTGAGGTGATTGGGTGTCAGCATCATCAACCTTCTAGCTTCAACCCCTCTGAGGTCTACGCGCTTGTGGGTAGCGTACAGTTAACTTCTTCCACCTGGTGGGGCTTTCAGTATCTGCATTGTAAACAGCTCAAAGGACACGGCTCAGGATATTACCTATAGCCCTTGAGGAGTAGATAAGGTGCTTGAGTATGTTTAACGGCTAGACTATTATTTTGTCTTACTTGACTATTTCCCTTTCTATCTGCATTTTCTCACTTCTCTGATTAAATTTATTCTATGACTAAAGTTTTTCTGCAGACAAAAGGCAGGTGGAGGACATGGGGCAGTGAGGTGTGGGAGGGTGTCTGTCCTGGGAAGACCCCATAGGTTCCTGCTGGGTTACAGACCTACTGCATGAGATCTTCTTCCCTCCTAAGGTGTGGCCCAGGGACTCCTGTTATTAAAAGCTGCTCCAGAGATTGTGATGACTGTTCTCAGATATGTTTGACACTTGGTCCATGGGAAACGTCTAATTACAACTCAAAGTTAGATTTTATCTACAAGTCTCCACTCCACTTCCACTTTTTATTGTTCCAAGTCACCCACAGTCTCTCCGTTATTCAGGTTTGATTCTGACTTGGGCTGATTAATAGAGTGGTGATGATTCTGGCTACATTTCCTGAGCATTTGCTGGGTAGCGGATCTGGGCCATGTGTTCATGCATTGCCTCCTTTAATTCTCCCAATCATACATTTTGTGCTTGAGGCAACTGAGGCTCAAAATTATGGGAGCTTAAAATTATTGGTTCAAGGCAACGTAATTGGAAAGTGATGGAGCCAACATTTGAACCCAAGTATGTTTGACTCTAGAGCCTACACATTTGATAACAATGATACATCAAGACTCACCTATGAGATTTCTTAATTATATAGTTAAAGCCATGAGTCCGGAAGAGCAGAAGAGAAGGTTCCAAGTCCAATAATATTATAGCCAGTGACAGAACCTCCTCGTGACTCCTTTTTCAGCTCTGGGTTCTTTTCCAGGTGCTTGGTCTGTACACACATAGGCCACTGACAGGGTGCCATGATCAAGCCTGTCTCTAGTCTTATCTTCTGTAAGAATCCAAGGGCTTCTCATCTACATGATCTGTTGCTTTAATTCTCAATCCCAGTGTGGAAAGTTGCTCTTTCTCCATTCTTCACCTCTGGTTCCTTCAATAAAACGTGTTCCATTTGTCGTGGCACAACCTCTCTTTCGGCAAGTGTGTGAACAGCCTAGAAACATAGGCTTTCTGAGACTGCCCACATCACAGTACAGAGCCCGGCTGAGTTACAAAACTGATTGTTAGGTAGGGCATCATTAAATGGGGAAAAAACTGAACAACTGACAAGGAATCTATGAGTCATGCATTGATTTCCTGGAATCTTTACGTTTTCTATAATAGTTTTCCCAAGAGATGGGATATACAGACCTATGTGATAGCGGATGTGTCTCTAATCACCGTAAAGTCTGCTCTCCTCTTTTGCATGATTGGTGGGTTCTTTTTAAGTCAGGGTCAAACCTTTTTATTCCTTAGGGATATTAAGAGACATACCACTGGGATCTGAAACCCTTACATTATGGCACACAGTAGGCACACATTGAATAAGTAAATGAATTAATGAAGGCAGTATTTCCCAAAGATGGAATGAATACCACAGGTATGCAAAATGTGTTGGGTTGATTCATGGACATTTTTCAAGTTTTAGTAGTTACCTTTAATTGGTATTACAGCAAAATTAGCACATTAAGCTGTACACTAGGATATAAATTTCAGTAGAAGTGAGTTATGGTAATTAAATAATAGAGTTGCACAAGTATGGCATATATGCATGCTTTACATAGAAGTTCATCTTTAGAAACAATAGGTGAATTTGTAGTAAGATATGAATTAAACTTAATAATCTAAAGTGGAAGTAGGAAAAAAAATGTGTGACAGGCAAAGCTGGGGACACTGAAATGATGAGAGGTACCTTGAAATGAGAAAGGAATCAGGAGCAACCACCTGATGCTATGAATTTGCAGAACACTGATCTTTCCGTTTTTTGTCTATAGGTTTATCCTCTCTTCTTTCTCTATTGAGCTCGTATAATCATCCTGCCTAGGAAGCCCCCTTACCAAAGGTTAGAAGGGGTTCATAGTTGTTAGTTGTTGAGAGAAATCTCACGCTAGTTTCTTAGAATAAAAGAAATAAAATTGTTTAATTTTTCCTCTGGGTGGGAACTAGATGGGGAGGGAGTGATTGCAGGAAATCTGGAGGCATGATCATTTATCCAGTAAAAGTCATGAAGTAGTCATGGTGGGCTGAGGAATAGATATCATTTTGTAATGATCTCCTGGTCTTAGGAGATATCAGGAAAGACCTTAGAAAGTTACTTTGTTCAGGACTATTACACGTCTTTGAAGATGACAGTATCTGAGGCTCAGAGATAAGCAGTGACATGAATGAAGCAGCACAGTGACAGGCAAATTCTCCTTTTCATTAGTTTGGGAGCTAATGGTGGATTCCGTACAAGCTGTCTCGGAGTAGCCCAGGTTCTCATGGGGAGAGAGAAGGAAATGAGGGAAAAATACAAAGAAAATTTTCAATAAATCTCATATGGGCAATTGAGGAAGTTGGACTACATATTCTCCAAGTATTGTTCAACTTCCTCTTTTACTAAAAAAGTAATTAAAAAAATTTTTTTGAAACAAGAACATTTTGGGAATCTAATTGGAACCATGCATTTTTCTCTCCAGAAAAACACATACAAAGGTAATTTTGCATTTCAAGGGATATAGTCTCCCCCTAAATCTAAAGTCCCCTGAATGGTGCCCTCAAAAGATATGTCCATGTCCTAATTGGAACCTGTGAATATAACTTATATGATAAGAGTAAATATTACCTTATATGCCAAAATATGTGTTTAAGTTAAGGATTTTGAGAGAAGAATCTTATCCTGGATTTTCTAGGTGGACACTAAAAAACAGTAAGTGTTCTTATAAGAGTGAAGCAGAGGGGGATTTGACCAACAGAGTAAAGGAGATAATATGACCAGAGGGGAAGGGATTGGTATGTGGTGGACATAAGTCAAGAATGCCAACAGTTACCAGAGGCTGGAAGAAGCAAAGAGAGGATTCTCCCCTAGAGCCTCCAGAGGGAGTACGGAGATGCTGGCACCATGATTTCAGACTTCTGCCTCCAAGACTGTGGAAGAATAAATTTCTGTTGCTTTAAGTTATCCAGGTTATGGTCATTTGTTACAGCAACCAAAGCAGACAAATACAACCTCCTATTCCAGAAAGTAAACACAAGGCTCTTGAGAATCCATACTACCGTGATTAAGAAAAATGTGATAGGAAGGTGATAGCTTAATTGTCACTATACTGGTTACACCCACAAAAACTCCCTTTTCTGATAATCTTTAGTTTAAATCTTTCCATACACCTGGTTCCTTTTTATCTATGGAGACTTATTCTTCCCATATCTTTGATCCATATGAATGGGAAACTTGTTAAAGATTAAGTCCTTAGCATATTTGGAAAGGATAAACACGAGGGTCATGATGGATACATTCTGGTTTAAACTGTCTGCTTCAATGGTTGCTGACCATTACAAAATATTTCTAACAAGTCTTTGCCAAGACATAATGTCTCTATATTTACGTTAATTTTGGAATCCCTCATTAAAATGAAGAGGGTAAAGCAATAATTATATCCAGTTTCTATGAGATTATAATAATAAAGAAATCCCAATTCTGATGCATTGATCAATGGAGAAACAAACCACAGAGAAGCAGAACCTGTTTCTGCTGGGTAGGACTTGAAGAAAAACTCATATAAGATCTAGCCCCTGTCTGGAGATGAAGTAGCACTTTTGTATGATGTGTTAAAACTCACTTGGAGCCCATAGGTCACTGGTTCCCTAATGTGAAAGTGTTCAAGGACAGCTCAGGTGGCTTATTAAGATGCAGGTCCCAGGGCCTTGCACAGTAATCTATTGAAAAAAGTCTTGGGAGAACTGGCCAGGGAATCTGCATTTTTAAGCAAGTTCCCTGGTGGATTATTTTGCAGGTTGTTTATGTAGCATATTTTTAGACTCATCACCCTCATCTTCTCTCCAGAGAGTTGTCCTGATGGGACCCAGAGAAGGGATATTAAGATCCAAATGGAAGAAGTCACTGATATTATATCCTCTGCTAGCTAGTCCAACTAGAGAGAATGATCATATCATGAGATGATCATGTATTGGGATCAACTTGGGACAAGAAGAATGAGAGATTGGTATCACTTCTTTGTCTAAACTGGCATCCTCTTTTTTAAGTGTCTGGTATTCAGTGGTTAATTTGATCAGCCTGTGTGGACTTGTCCAGTCGATTTGAGAAAAAATCATGCTCCCTTTTCCATTATACCCCAAGCTAGGTTATTGCCTCCTTGTGGTAATTGTCTCTGTCTTATGTCTAATGTTGTTACGTGTGCAACATTCCTACTTCATTCAGGGTTGTTAGTAGAATACAATAGAAACCACTTCTGGTTAGTTTCAATAGGACATGATGCATTTATGAAAAGAATGTATAGTAGCTCATAAGAATATTCAGGAGAGCCGGAAAGCCAAGCTTTGAGGCCATGAAGCTATAAACAGTGCCCCAAATTGTCTCAAATTGGTGTAGAGAACGTCCTCTGCAGCTGGTCACTTGGCAAATGATCCTTACTTTCTTCAGCATCCAGCTTTGGATGAAGAGCTGAGATAGGAACATTTGATACGGCAAACGCAGGTCATGTGTCCATGCCTAAACTGAAAGGGCTAATTGGAATAAGATCATGTGGTATCTTCAGCTTCTTTATTGGCCAATTCTATCTTACATAGCAGGGAACTCCTCAAACGTAGGAGAAAGGTTCAGATAATGGGTTGCCAAAATTATTTTTTAATTCCTTCTTCTCTCTTACCTACTTTACAGCTCTTACCCACCCTTCAAGTGCCGATACACATTTAGCCTCCTCTAAAACTTTCTTAGTGACTCAAACCACGTTGATCTCTCTTTTCTGATCTATCTCACTAATAGACTGAGTCCCCCAGTACAAAATCTAATTATAAGCCATTTCGGCCCATTTGCCGATCATCTCACATGCACACGTCTGTTCTCCCAAAAATCAATCGTCAGCAACTTGAGAGGAGGCTCTATGTTGACTACTTACACAGCTGGGTATCGGGGAGCACGTGAGGCTCTGTTGGAGGTCATCCGCTTATGCTTGTTGATGGGTTTCAGTAATTACACACAGAACAATATCAATTGCCTGCAGTCTGTGAGATGAATATAAGTATAATAAACAGTTACGAGAAGGAAGATCAGAAGCAACCATGGCATGGACTCAGCCATAAAGGATATCAACTTTGGAGAGGGACTTAGAATAATGTCACCTATTTTAACTATGAGGTCACTTCCAGAGTGACTGGAAGATAATATTTCCATACAAGAAACATGCTTCTGTCCTAGCAGCAGGCCCACCTGAAATTTTTCCCCCAAATTTTCTTGTACTCCTGGGTGGACATAGTTGGAGTAGAACATGTGGACTCTTCATTAAAAAGTTTCTGGGCAGCTTGTTCTTTGGATACTGTTCTTGGCACAGTGGCAGTTTCTGTTGGATGTAATAATTAAGGAATTGCATCTCTACCTTCCTCTGTACTATCCTCAGTGTTCTAGCAAGCAATTAGTATCTTCTTTCCCATTTAAATCTGTCATTAGTAAAGGTACTTGATAATCAAGTTACTTTGTTCTTTGATCATCAGCCTGTGAGAATAAATGAGGTCACACTAGCTTTTAATTGACAAATTAATTTAACTTTCCCCGGAGTGATCTGCCCTCTGGGAAGATCCATCTTAGCCACACCTCTGTCTTTTCCTCCTTCCCCAACTATGCAGTGGGTTTTCTCAAATCCGCAGGAAGGTGTGGCTGGGTGCTCACGGGTGTGTCCACCCTGCAGAGCACCAAGCTGCAAGGGGTACGTTAGCCAATGTGCTGGAGCCTCCCTGGTGCCATGGCTGCACAGTGTTTGTGGTCAAGTGAGTGGAAGGCCCCTCTGCCCTTGGAATTTCACCATTAAGTGGTCCCCGAAGCAATGCTGCTTGGGTCTCCTAAGTTTATTCCAATAAACTGATTGGACAGTTCTTTCCTCTTTCTTTGAGTGAATCAAGAAACTTCTTCCTGCCCCTTCTTTCCCTCCTTCATGCCCCATCTTGACATGTCTAGGATCAGATGAAGTACGGATCTATAACAGCTATCATAGTATGTGCAAGGACTGGACTTCCCCACCGTGGTTGACTTTGCCACTGTGTCAACATGGTTCTGCTTGGCACCTTCATTTCATGGGATGTGCTGTCCTGCAGGAGGCCCCTTGGCCCTCTCCCTTCTCTATCTACCTCCACTCAAAGGGATTCCCAGCATCAGCAAGCTGATGCAGGAGATTTGAATGTGTGGGGGCAGGAAAGAAACTGGGGGAGATGGATACATCCAAGTAGTCCTGTCCTGAAAAGACATCAGACTTCGAACCTCAAATGAGAATGTTCCTCGTTCCCAATCGTTTGCTTAGCCATGATAGAGAATTTGCTTCTAAACGCACTCAAAGATACTGTATAGAAAGAGATGCTAGTTAATAAACTTCAGTTCTTACATTTTTTTCAGCTTATTTTGTCCTTGTTGGTAGGAAGAGTCTAATGCTCAAATCTTGAATCCCAGGAGGCTGGCCATGAAGCCCTTTAATACTATAGCCACCGAGACAGCAAATCTCATCAGGAAGATGTCAGCTGAACCTGTCTGGTTACTCTTGCCTAAGCCATGTGGTCATTGAGTATGGATTCTTCATGCTGAGGGTTTCTGTCATCTCTGGGTCCTGGTTTTCCCAGGGGCATCTATGTTCCAGGAATCCAGTGGGTTTGACACGGTTTACAGGTTTTGGTAAGGTAGAGAAGCAGAAAGAGTGAGCCCTGAATGCTCAGTGCAGTATAAGCAAAGGCACATTTGGGCTAAGGAAACTAAAACTTAATAGGTAGGAAAGACCACACTCTCGAGGGCTGTGAGAAGCCAGGAGAAAAATCAGGGACAGGGTAGCTATCGCAAACCAAGTTCTATTTAACAAGCATTTATTGAACATCTTTTATGTGTGGACCTTGTATTATGTTCAAGCATGCTAGTTATTAATTAGAGCTGGACATTGAAATCATCTGTAGAATTGGTTTTGTTTTTGCAAAAGCAGGCCCATACCCGCCCTCTGTCTACATATACCTCATCAATTTCTTTGGGGATAAAATTTGCAGTTCTAAATGAAAAGAATAAAATAACCATCACAAAAAATCCTCCTTAGTTGATTCTATGCTAATGCCTATTTAAGAGCTCTTCTGCCATGGTGTCCAAATGGAAAATTCATAGTGCTTGTTATTGGTATGCTAATAGCCTAGTGGGAGAGTCTAGTATCTCAACAATTAGGACTATGTGACTTATCTGTACTGGATTAGAACATTCATGAATAATGTATTTAGATCCCAGCACACCCCACCCCCAATCTTTTTACATTCATGTACACAAAGGAAATGGTCTAATTTTCTTTTCTAAAAACTTCTGTGGTTTGGTGTCAAGCTATACCAGCCTCATAATAATTGGAAGTTTTCTTTTTTTTTCCTCCTATTTTCTGAATCTATTACATAATAAAAGAACTATCTACTCCTTGCTGGTTAGTGTCATTGATGGTAGATTTAAAAAAATATTGAGGTGAAATTGGGTGGCATATGTGATAACTAATTTGTTTTCTACTGTTTTGGGTGGCTTTGATAATTAGTATTTGTTGTAGAAAACCAGCCATTTTATGTGTTTTTGTATTTATCTTTGTCATTTAGACAACAGATAGTAATTCTGTCCTATCTCCAGTTATGTCTTTCCTCTTTCTTAGTATTTATTTTCCCTCCAGTAAGCTTAGCTGAAGCTTGTCTAGTTTACAAGATAAGGTTTTTGACTTTACCCTTTTTATCACATCATGTTTCCTATTAGAATAGTTTATGCTTTAATGTTTACTTCTTTATTCTTCCGTATTTCATTTGGTTTATTATGTTCTGTTTCAGCTTTTGTAGGTGGATGCTTATTTAAAGTTTAAAAAAATAAATCCAGTATGGCTATAATTCTACTTCTAAGTACCATTTTAGTTACTTCATACCAGTTGAAACGTATGATATTTTGATTGTCATTCAGTTATAAGAATATCCAATTCTCATAAGAATATTTCCAAATTGATTTCCTTTGTTATCACATGAATTATTTTAAGCTTCCAGATCTTTAAGACTCTTCTTTGTGTTGATTTCTAATCTAATAAATTGTTGTCAGTGGTCCTTTGTGATATATTACTTAGCCAGGCTTTCTATATGTTACGTGAGTTTTGAAACATGTATATTTATGTCTTATTGGGTGCAGGGATATGTATGTCCAAGTGCATTATCAAATTTTCTTTTCTTTCAAAATTATGTAAAGCATTAATTTATTACAATAAAAGTAGATTAAACATCTATCACCAAAGTTTTTCTTCTATTTTTCAAGACTGAATATCCAAGGACATGCAAGATGTTTCAACTTTTAATTTCAAAATAATACTTCCAGAAAAATGGTTATAATAGGAAAAATATCTATATACACTTTACCTAGATTCATAGATTGTTAATGTTTTACTCATGTTTTATCATTAATGTGCATACTGTGTGTGTGTATACACAGTTTTTTCCTGAACTGTTTGAGGATAAGTTAATCATGGCCCTTTAAGCTGAATACTGAAGTATACATTTCCTAAGAATAGGGGTATTTTCTTAAATAGCAGTTGTCAACTTCAGTAAATATAACATTAATATAATATTTAAATATATTATCCATATTCCATTTTTGTCAGTTGACCCCATATGTTTTATAGCTTTTTTCCCCTGTAATATAGAATCTAGTCTAGAGTTAGGTGCTGTATTTAGTTGTCATGTGTTCTTTAATTTGGTACGTTTCTATAGCCTTTCTTGGTGTTTTATGATATTGACATATTTGAAAAGTAAAATCTGCACCCCCTTTCCTTTTTAATGAGATGTTCTCATTTTGGATTTATCTGTTGTCTCCTCAGGGCTGGTTTTAAATTATGCCTTCCATTTTGGAAAACTACATAGGTGGCCTGTCATTCTCAGGGTATCACACTAGGTGTATCTGCTCCTCATTAGTGATGCCAACTTTGATCACCCAGTTAAGGCGTTGTCTTATGTCTCCACTGTGTATACTTTTTCCCTTACAACTAGTTACTTGAAAATGAAGAAACAAGAATAATATTTTTTATGAATTTTTGAATTTTATTTTTTTATACAGCAGATTATTATTATCTATTGTATGCATATTAGTATATATATGTCAATCCCAATCTCCCAATTCATCACACCGTCACCCCCGCCCCACCACATTCCCCCCCTGGTGTCCATACGTTTGTTCTCTACATCTGTGTCTCTATTTCTGCCCTGCAGACTGGTTCATCTGTACCATTTTGCTAGGTTCCACATATATGCATTAATATACGATATTTGTTTTTCTCTTTCTGACTTACTTCACTCTATATGACACTCTCTAGATCCATCCACGTCTCTACAAATGAACCAATTTACTTCCTTTTTATGGCTGAGTAATATTTCATTGTATATATGTACCACATCTTCCTTATCCATTCGTCTGTCGATGGGCATTTAGGTTGCTTCCATGACCTGGCTGTTGTAAATAGTGCTGCAATGAACATTAGGGTACCTGTGTCTTTGTGAATTATGGTTTTCTCCAGGTATATGCCCAGTAGTGGGATTGCTGGGTCATATGGTAGTTCTATTTTTAGCTTTTGAAGGAACCTCCATACTGTTCTCCATAGTGGCTGTATCAAGTTACATTCCCACCAGCAGTGCAAGAGGGTTCCCTTTTCTCCACACCCTCTCCAGCATTTGTTGTTTGTAGATTTTCTTATTATGCCCATTCTAACTGGTGTGAGGTGATATCTCATTGTAGTTTTGATTTCTCTGATAATTAGTGATGTTGAGTAGCTTTTCATGTACTTCTTGGCCATCTGTATGTCTTCTTTGGAGAAATGTCTATTTAGATCTTCTGCCCATTTTTGGATTGGGTTGTTTTTTTAATATTGAGCTGAATGAGCTGTTTATATATTTTGGAGATTAATCCTTTGTCCGTTGATTCATTTGCAAATATTTTCTCCCATTCTGAGGGTTGTCTTTTTGTCTTATTTATGGTTTCCTTTGCTGTGCAAAAGCTTTGAAGTTTCATTAGGCCCCATTTGTTTATTTTTCTTTTTATTCCCATTACTCTAGGAGGTGGATCAAAAAAGATCTTGCTGTGATTTATGTCAAAGAGTGTACCTCCTATATTTTCCTCTAAGAGTTTTATAGTGTCCGGTCTTACATTTAGGTCTCGGATCCATTTTGAGTTTATTTTTGTGTACGGTGTTAGGGAGTGTTCTAATTTCATTCTTTTACATGTAGTTGTCCAGTTTTTCCAGCACCACTTACTGAAGAGACTGTCTTTTCTCCATTTTATGTCCTTGCCTCATTTGTCCATACATTAGTTGACCATAGGTGTGTGGGTTTATCTCTGGACTTCCTATCCTGTTCCATTGATCTATATTTCTGTTTTTGTGCCAGTACCATATTGTCTTGATTACTGTAAGTTTGTAGTATAGTCGGAAGTCAGGGAGTCTGATTCCTCCAGCTCCATTTTTTTCCCCCTCAAGACTGCTTTGGCTATTTTGGGTCTTTTGTGTCTCCATACAAATTTTAAGATTTTTTTTCTACTGTAAAATAATGCCATTGGTAGTTTGATGGGGATTGCATTGAATCTGTAGATTGCTTTCGGTAGTATAGTCATTTTCACAATGTTGTTTCTTCCAATCCAAGAACATGGTACACCTCTCCATCTGTTTGTATCATCTTTAATTTCTTTCGTCAGTGTCTTATAGTTTACTGCATACAGGTCTTTTGTCTCCCTAGGTAGGTTTATGCCTAGGTATTTTATTCTTTTTGTTGCAATGGTAAAGGGGAGTGTTTCCTTAATTTCTCTTTCAGATTTTTCATCATTAGTGTATAGGAATGCAAGAGATTTTTGTGCATTAATTTTGTATCCTGCCACTTTACCAGATTCATTGATTAGCTCTAGTAGTTTTCTGGTGGCATCTTTAGGATTCTCTATGTATAGTATCATGTCATCTGCAAACAGTGACAGTTTTACTTTTTCTTTTCCAATCTGTATTCCTTTTACTTCTTTTTCTTCTCTGATTGCCATGGCTAGGACTTCCAAAACTGTGTTGAATAATAGTGGTGTGAGTGGACATCCTTGTCTTGTGCCTGATCTTAGAGGAAATGCTTTGTTTTTCACCATTGAGAATGATGTTTGCTGTGGGTTTGTTGTATATGGCCTTTATTATGTTGAGGTAGGTTCCCTCTATGCCCAACTTCTGGAGAGTTTTCATCGTAAATGAGTGTTGAATTTTGTCGAAAGCTTTTTCTGCATCTATTGAGATGATCATATGGTTTTTCTTCTTCAGTTTGTTAATATGGTGTATCACATTGATTTGCGTATATTGAAGAATCCTTGCATCCCTGGGATAAATCCCACTTGATCATGGTGTATGATCCTTTTAATGTGTTGTTGGATTCTGTTGGCTAGTATTTTGTTGAAGATTTTTGCATCTATATTCAACAGTGATATTGTTCTTTAATTTTCTTTTTTTGTAGTATCTTTGTCTGGTTTTGGTATCAGGGTGAGGGTGGACTCATAGAATGAGTTTGGGAGTGTCCCTTCCTCTGTAATTTTTTGGAGTCGTTTGAGAAGGATGGGTGTTAGCTCTTCTCTAAATGTTTGATAGAATTCACCTGTGAAGCCATATGGTCCTGGGTTTTTGTTTGTTGCAAGATTTTTAATCACAGTTTCAATTTCATTACTTGTGATCAGTCTGTTCATATTTTCTATTTCTTCCTGGTTCAGTCTTAGAAGGTTATACCTTTCTAAGAATTTGTCCATTTCTTCCAGGTTGTCCATTTAATTGGCATAGAGTTGCTTGTAGTAGTCTTTGAGGATGCTTTGTATTTCTGCAGTGTCGTAACTTCTCCTTTTTCAATTCTAATTTTATTGATTTGAGTCCTCTCCCTCTTTTTCTTGATGAGTCTGGCTAATGGTTTATCAGTTTTGTTTATCTTCTCAAAGAACCAGCTTTTACTTTTATTGACCTTTGCTCTTGTTTTCTTTGTTTCTATTTCATTTATTTCTTTGATGTTTATGATTTCTGTCCTTCTACCAAATTTGGGTTTTGTTTGTTCTTCTTTCTCTAGTTCCTTTAGGTGTAAGGTTAAATTGTTTATTTGAGATTTTTCTTTTTTCTTGAGGTAGGTTTGCATTGCTATAAACTTCCTCCTAGAACTGCTTTTGCTGCATCCCATAGGTTTTGGATCATAGTGTTTTCGTTGTCATTTGTCTCTAGGTATTTTTTGATTTCCTCTTTGATTTCTTCAGTGATCTCTTGGTTATTTAGTAACGTATTGTTTAGCCTCCATGTGTTTGTGTTTTTTACATTTTTTTCCCCTGTAACTGATTTCTAATCTCATAATGTGGGCAGAAAGGATGCTTATTAAAATATCATTTTTCTTATATATTTCTGATTTGTGACCCAAGATGTGATCTGTCCTGGAGAATGTTCTGTGTACACTTGAGAAGAAGGTGTAATTTGCTGTTTTTGGATGGAATGTACTATAAATATCAATTAAATTTATCTGGTCTATTGTGTCAGTTAGTTTGTTTTTCCATATTAATTACCTGTTTGGATGATCTGCCCATTGGTGTAAATGAGGTGGTAAAGTTCCCCACTATTATTGTCTTACTGTCAGTTTCCTCTTTCATAGCTGTTAGCATTTGCCTTACGTATTGAGGTGCTCCTATGTTGGATGCAAATATAATTGTTACATCTTCTTCTTAGATTGATCCCTCGATCATTATGTATGTCCCTCCTTGTCTCTTGTAACATTCTTTAAAGTCTGTTTTATCTGATATGAGTATTACTACTCCAGCTTACTTTAGATTTCCATTTGCATGGAATATCTTTTTCCATCCTCTCACTTTCAGTCTGTATGTGTCCTGAGGTCCAAAGTGGGTCACTTGTAGACAGCATATATAAGGGTCTTGTTTTTGTATTCATTCAGCAAGCCTGTGTCTTTTGGTTAGAGCATTTAATCCATTTACATTTAAGGTAATTATCGATATATATATTCCTATTACCATTTTCTTAATTGTTTTGGGTTTGCTTTTGTAGGTCCTTTCCATCTCTTGTGTTTCCCACTTAGAGAAGTTCCTTTAGCATTTGTTGTAGAGCTGGTTTGGTGGTGCTGATTTCTCTTAGCTTTCGCTTGTCTGTAAAGCTTTTGATTTTTCTGTTGAATCTGAATGATATCCTTGCTGGGTAGAGTAATCTTGGTTCATCGCTTTAAATATATCATTCCACTCTCTTCTGTCTTGTAGAGTTTCTGCTGAGAAATGAGGTGTTAAGCTTATGGGAGTTCCCTTGTATGTTATTTGTCATTTTCCCCTTGTTGCTTTTAATAATTTTTCTGTGTTTTTGATTTTTGTCAATTTGATTACTGTGTTTCTTGGCATGTTTCTCCTTGTATTTATCCTGCTTGGGACTCTCTGCACTTCCTGGACTTGGGTGGCTATTTCCTTTCTCAAGTTAGGGAAGTTTTCTACTCTAACCTCTTCAGATATTTCTTTGGGTCCTTTGTCTCTCTCTTCTCTTTCTGGTTCTCCTATAACGCGAACGTTGTTACATTTAATATTGTCCCAGAGGTCTCTTAGGCTCTCTTCATTTCTTTTCTTTCTTTTTTCTTTATTCTGTTCTGTGGCAGTGAATTCTACCATTCTGTTTTCCAGGTCACTTATCCATTCTTCTGCCTCAGTTATTCTGCTATTGATTCCTTCTAGTGTATTTTTCATTTCAGTTATTGTGTTGTTCATCTCTGTTTGTTCTTTAATTCTTCTAGGTGGTTGTTCTTTAATTCTTCTAGGTCTTTGTTAAACATTTCTTGCGTCTTCTCAATCTTTGCCTCCATTCTTTTTCCGAGGTCCTAGATCATCTTCACTATCATCCTGAATTCTTTTTCTGGAAGGTTGCCTATGTCCACTTCATTTAGTTGTTTTTCTTTGGTTTTATCTTGTTCCTTCATCTGGTACATAGCCCTCTGCCTTTTCATCTTGTCTATCTTTCTGTGAACGTGGTTTTTGTTCCACTGGCTGCAGGATTGTAGTTCTTCTTGCTTATGCTGTCTGCCCTCTGGTGGATGAGGCTATCTAAGAGGCCTGTGCAAGTTTCCTGATGGGAGGGACTTGTGGTGGGTAGAGCTTTGGTGGGCAGAGCTCAGTAAAACTTTAATCTGCTTGTCTGCTGATGGGTGGGGCTGGGCTCCCTCCCTGTTAGTTGTTTGGCCTGAGGTGACCCAACACTGGATCCTACCTGGCTCTTTAGTGGGGCTAATGGCTGACTCTGGGAGGTCTCACACCAAGGAGTACTTCCCAGAACATGTGCTGCCAGTGTCCTTTTCCTCACGGTGAGCCACAGCCACCCCCGTCTCTGCAGGAGACCCTCCAACACTAGCTGGTAGATCTGGTTCAATCTCCTGTGGGGTCACTGCTCCTTCCCCTGGGTTCTGATGTGCACACTACTTTGTGTGTGTCCTCCAAGTGTAGAGTCTCTTTTTCCCCCAGTCCTGTCAAAGTCCTACAGTCAAATCCCACTAGACTTCAAAGTCTGATTCTCTAGGAATTCCTCCTCCCGTTGCCAGACCCCCAGGTTGGGAAGCCTGCCATGGGTCTCAGAACCTTCACTCCAGTGGGTGGACTTCTGTTGTATAAGTGTTCTCTGGTTTGTGAGTCACCCACCCAGCAGTTATGGGATTTGATTTTATTGTGATGTGCCCCTCCTACCGTCTCACTGTGGCTTCTCCTTTGTCTTTGGATGTAGGGTATCTTTTTTGGTGAGTTCCAGTGTCTTCCTGTTGATGATTGTTCAGCAGTTAGTTGTGATTCTGGTTCTCTAGCAAGAGGGAGTCTAAACAAGAATAATATTGAATTCAAGATTCAATCCTGAATAAATGGGAAGGACCCCATGCAAAATTTGGTTTTGGTGTTGGAATTGATGATGCCACACACATATTAAGAGGGTATGAGAAGATACATTATTCAAATAAATAAAGCTCTTATTTTTTCTTCTTGTGTAGACAGCAGGAGGGCAGGCTTCCCAAACAGGCCCAAACATGCCTTGAGAGAGTAGGGAAAGGAGACTGGCATTTTATTGAGCTTAGGGGCTACATCCTGGATGAGAGTTCCTATAGGGCAGGGGCTTGATTGATTTGAAACTCCTGCCAGTGTCAAAGAAGGGAGCATCTTGGCCTTCTTATCCATTTTCTCAGATGGGGACCAGAGAGGGAAAAGAGAGGGATGAGGCTTACAACCTGTCACAGTTCAATGTCAAATGATGAATTCAGGTTCTGTATTTAAAAAAAAAAAAAAAGTCCTGATTCTCAGCATAATATCCCCCGTTAATGATTCTTGCATAAATCAGTCTGTAATATAATCAAATAAAAATACCGATTTTATTTTCCTAATCACTGTAGCATGTCCTCCACATTTACTAGTCAGCCCTCAATATTTTGTTGTGAACAAGAGCCCGCCTTCCTGAGTATTCCCTCCTGAACTGGTCATTTTAGAACTGTGTAGTAATCCACAGTTATTTCAAAAGAAAAGTTTAATTAAAACAGACTATACAGTTTTTTCTATAGGCATCTAAAAATTTACCAGTATTTTAAATTAAGATTTGTGCTCACTGTGTCTTGGTAGCCTCCATGCCTTCTTATTTGAGTTCACATGATTTTCTTCCCTTAGTAGTTGTTTTGGTTTGGGTAAATTATCTTTGCTGTCATATGCCTGTAAACATTGTGTAATGGATTTTGAATGATTGGTTGTATAACATTTCTTGGTTGGTGAGTTTTTTATTGTTGTTTCGTTTGTTATTTGTGTTTTTTTAGCACTGCCCAGAATGGACATCTTTTGTTGCTGACTAAAGTCAGCTTTCAGTTTAGTTGCCCTTCCTTTGAAGATAGTTGTAATTTGAGCTTTCCGGTTTTTTCTTTCTGATGATGATAATATGTCTATATGTGGACATACTGTATTTATCCTTGGCACTAGCAGTTCTCTTGTAATCTACAATGTGATTTTTCTTTCATTTTGGAAACACTTCAGCTACTTTTATTCAAATTTTGCTTTTCCATCTTTCCTTTTTTGTTTCTTTAAAACTTCTATCAATTATGTGCTAGAATCCTCAATCTATCTTCTCTCTTAATTGTTCTTTCATCTCTCTCTCCCCTCCCTATCTCTCTATTTATTATTGCCTGGGTGGGCAGTATTTGGGGTAAATTGATGTTGATAGTACAGAAAGATCTATTCCCTTCTTTAATAACGGGAAGGGTTTTTTTTGTTGGTTTACTTTTTATTTAACTCAACAGAAGAATGTCTTTTGGTTTTGTTATTCTCAGACAATGAAATGCACTGAATATTTCATCTATGCTACAGCTTTCCAAGATAGCAAACAACTCAAATAATAGTTCTTTTTATGCTTCCATATGTTTTGTTGTTTTGTTTTGTTTTGCTTTTGCCCTCCATAATACATTTGCTTCTTCAGCCTCCATACTTCCATGGTTTAAGTATTTCTTGAAAACATACCCAATGACACATTTTGTTTTGGAAGAGAGAAAAAAATCTGGTTGAGCATCACTGTTGACCCTGAGTATTATTTTGGACTCTGATTTGGAGGACATAAAAGATCCATGAAATTGTTACAGTTTTATGTTCATATAAATATCAAGTTAAATGACTGATATATTGCCTACTTTGAGGTTTAGATGATTAGAATTTCAAGCTGAGTGCAAAGAATGAATCCAGTTCCAAGTTTAAGCCGGTAGTGATATGACACTGTAAAAGACTTTCTCCATTTTAGCTACTATTGAAAAAGTTAAACAAAACCCTGGATGTGCATAAACACAAAGAATTCTTCTACATATAATGAGCTCACATCAAGTGGTGTATAGGTAGCATGGGAAATACATTCATGTAGACATTTAAACTTCCTCTGTGAGGACAAGTGTTAAACTATTGTGATATGAATGACAACTATTTCCATCAATCACTCAGACTCTCGAAGTTTTTTATGAAGTCTCTATTCTTAGTCAGTTTTTTCAGTTGTTTTCATGCAATTAAGTGTTGTCCCTAAATTTGAACAGTTCTATATTTGTCCCCTACATAAATTTTTGGTATCTAGACACGGTTAGTTGATGTTTCCACTTGTCAAATCATTGAGTGCAGCAAGTATTTCTGTCTGTCATCCCCAATTATTTCTGTCTGTCATCCCAGCTATAAATGACAAGTATTCATCCAGTTTTGTAGAAGAACCACCAAACCCAGACTACGTATTTGGTCAGGTGTTTTTTTTTAAGTGAGAAATTCAGTAATATTACAAAATGCAAATGTATTAATTCCTTCGAGCCCCCCCCCCCCGCTCAAATCTTAAATTTAAGATGTAAGCCCCCATCTTAAATCCAATGTTCATTGCCGATTAGGACGTTAAGCAGTAACTTACTTGACTGTTAAAAAACTAGATCTTTAGTCTTTTCCCTTGAAAGGTATTCTTTTTTTAAACTTGCATTCAAGTTGCACCTGGCTTTGTTTACTCAGTTATTCTTGCTTGTGTTTGCCCAGGCCTGGGAGCACTTTTCAACACGGAAAGATGGCTTTTACAGGGCTAGCTGAAGTCACAGTGGGGGATCCAGCAGCCACAGAGTGCTCTGAAGCAGGGCTCAGTGACAGGTGAAAACGTGATTCTGAGAGGTGTGACGGAAATTTTGAAGCCATAATGTGTCATCCTCTTCCCCTCCCCCCAAGTGACCATGTGCACCTACTCTCTCCAGATATTTACATTTTCTCAGAATAACACTGTTTAAAAAAAAAAGAAAAAAAAAAACAATACCATGGATTCTGTCATATTGAATCGAATTTCCAGAGTGGCTAGGGAAAGAATAACAATGGTGATAAATGTGCTGGGAAGAAAGCCAGATGCTTTTTTTCAATAGATTCACAGGATTTTCAGTTGGAAGGTGTTAAATAGGTTCTGTTTTATTTTTTCTCCTCTGGGGAGACCTAATACCTAAGCAGAAAACAGAATCAGACAGCATTGTGTAGATTCACAGGAGCCTTTAGACTGACCTCTCCTAAGCTTAGGCTGATGAAGAATTCTATTTTATCCTGGGTCTGATAGTCCTTATGCACTCCCATTGTTCTCATAAACCCCTCTAATATCAGAGGTGGGAACTGAGGGCTTTCTGTTTCCTTTTTGCTGGAGAACTCTGTGATGAAGATACAGGTAACTTTCAGGGAGGGGAAAAATCTCCCCCACTCCTCTTTGTTGTTTTGGCTGTTGTTGTAATTAAGTGGACACAAGTCAGGTTAACAGGAAGAAAAAAAAAGAGTAATTCATATGGTAGCTCACAGAAATAAGAGACTGAAATAAATGAACAAAGGAGGCAGCTTTTTATAATGTTTGGGGATGGAAAAACAATTATTTTGTAAAGAATTGACAAGACAAAGGAGTTTGGGCTGAGGGTAGTAAATTAGAAAGTAAAGTGGTAAAGAAGTAATGAGGTTTGTTTCTACAGCCTCCTCTGGTGATAAGGATGTCCTTTTACCTCCTGATACAAAGAGGGCACCTTTGACGTGGGAGATTTATTTCCTGCTTTCAGGGCGAATAAGGAGGGTCAGAGTGTCCTTCTTGTATCAGTTGTTTAAGTAACTTTAATTGAAAATAATCAGTATACCAAAGTGACATATTTGGGGGCAGGCTTCCCTGAACCCCATCATAAGGAAAAAACAAAGCAAATATCTCTCTATAATATTATTAGTAGTAATTATTATAATGTTAATAATAACCATTTTTTGAGTTAAGTATGGCCATGCTTTTTGCTGAGAGATTTTCCCACACTCTCACTGAATCACCAATAGATGTGACCATCATTGTTACCATATTTCATTTGAGAAAAATGACTCTCAACCAGGTTAAGTAGTTGCCTAAGGTCGTACTGCAAGTTCATGGCCATGACCGTGCTTGAACCCATGGTGCTCTAACTCCGGTAATACCTTATTACTGGCAAGTATTCACTGATACTCTGTCCCTGGTGAAGTGAATCTATGTAAAATAAGGCTTTCAAAATGTGAGTGTTATATCAATAAATTGTGGGTAGGGTATGTTATGGTGTATTAGAATTTTGGGAACCACTGGAGACCTTTGGAATTGGAATTACTGGTCATGAAACATCAAAAAGAAGCAAACGTATACAGCTATGTTTTGAAGATAACTGTGTGTTTCTTATATGAATCTACAAGTCTCAAACAGTTAACAATAATTTTGTGATTATTACTTTTAAGTATTGAAAAGAATAGGAACTATTTGCAGTAGGAGATCCCTATCTTGCATGGATATAATTTCTTCCTACCAGAGTCTGCCTCTCATCCTAGAAGCTATAAATATACTTTGTCTTCCCACTTGCTTTGCAGTTAGGAAAAAAGACATGTAACCACTGCTGGCCAGTTTGAGCTGAGAAGCTTTGGAGGTGCCTCTGGGAAATGTTTTACATCCTCATAAAGATAGACATGGAGGGAAGGACCTCCCCCATTCTGTTAAAGGTAGACATGGAGGGAAGGGCCTCCCCCTTCTCTGGAAGCTAAGGGTCTCCCTGTGATGCCTGGGACTGCTATAGCTGTCTTAGGAACCTGAGGAGAGCAGAGACAGGTGGGGAGAACCTAGGGACCTGATGAGGTGACTGACACCTGAGTTAATCCTGGGACTCTATCCCTAGATGGATTTTTACATGAGGAGATATATTTATTTTTGTTTAAACCATTTAAATTACAGTGTGCTCTTGCTTGCAGCTGTAAAATTCCTAAATGGTAAGGAGGCTTCCCCAAAGAAGAGGCATTAGCATGGGCATATAAAGGATGAGTAGTTCTTGGCTAGCTGAAGAAGGAGTAAGAAGAGTTGCACGCACAAGCAGGACAGAAGGTGGTTGAAGCTGGTTGAAGTGCTGTGTCACGTTTGTAAAACAGAAATTAGAACAGTATGGAATAGAGTTTTAAAAAAAAGAAAGAAAAAAAAGAGGGAAAGCAGTACATGATGAATTGAGAAGTAAGAAGATACCCGATCATATAAGGATTGTAGGCCATGGCAAGGAGACTAAACATCATCCTAAGAGTGGGAAGTTTATTCTAAGGTTTTGTGCACAAACAAATATTCATGTGCCTGGCACACAGCGAGGTCAAACAAACTGAAATGTCAGAGTTTAGAGCAGAGAAAGGTTTATTGCAGGGCCTAGCAAGGAGAATGGGTGGCTTATGCTAAAAAAAAAAAAACAAACTCTCCAATGGTTTGGGAGAAGATTTTATAGGCAGAATTTGGGGTGAGGGCTGCAGGGTGTGTGACTTTCTCCTGATTGGTTGGTGGTGAGGTAACAGGGTGGTGTTCCAGGAATCTTGTGCTCAGCCTGAAGTTGCCATCCTCCATCTGGATGGGGGTCTTGGTTCTTGCAGGAGAACTCAAAGATACTGTTCTGTAGATCCCTTGAAGTGGAACCAGGATCTTGCCTTAATAGCTGCACTACTGTTTCTTCTTTACTCTTCCTTGGTTTCTGTATTCCCTTACTTCCCTAGTTAGCAACTGTTTGAATCTGCTCTTTGGTATTCAGGAAGGACTAGGAGTCTGAAGCCTTTATCCTGCAAATAAGGTAGGGGGACATGGAAAGGCTTCTGTGCCCAGGAGGACTCAAGGGAGTCCTGCTCAGTTTCAATTTTAAGAAGAATAGAGATCTGCTAAGGACAAGGGCTTAGAGTAAGGAGAAGCACTGGTGGAAGTGGAAGAAAGCACAGAAGACTAGAGAACAGAAAACAAAGAGGAGAGGGGTTTGTAATGTGGCTGCTCAGTTGGGAGGGAGATCACACAGGAGTTTGCAGATCATGTCAAGAGTAACAGCTGTTCTGCTCACATGGATGTGGGCATGGGGTCTGCAACTCTGTCCGTGAACTTCCTCTTCCTCCCTGACCTCAGCCCGATGGGTACAGACGTGTGACCACGTGGATATTTAGAACACTAAAGTAGTCATCATCTTTTCTGCCCCTCTCCAAAACCTTGCTTTGTTTTAGAAAATGTGGAAACAAAACTGAGACTGTGGTCAATACCTGCCCAGAGTCTCATGTGAATTAGAGACCTATTTGGGCCTGGAGCCCTGGTCTTTCTTTTTAAATTATTTATTTTATTTTAATTTTGGGTGCGTTGGGTCTTTGTTGCTGCGCACGGGCTTTCTCTAGTTGCGGCAGGCGGGGGCTACTCTTCGTTGTAGTGGGCGGGCTTCTCATTGCAGTGGCTTCTCTTGTTGCGGAGCACAGGCTCTAGGCACATGGGCTTCAGCAGTTGTGGCTGCAGACTCAGTAGTTGTGGCACACAGGCTTAGTTGCTCCATGGCATGTGGGATCTTCCCAGACCAGGGCTCAAACCCATGTCCTCTGCATTGGCAAGCAGATTCTTAACCACAGCACCACCAGGGAAGCCCTGGAGCCCCGGTCTTGTGACTCCTAGTCAAGCAATCTTTCCAAATAGCCATCTTTCCCAGAAATCATCCCCAGAATGTGGGTAAGACTTGATTAGGATCATGCAGAGTTTGTTATTTATTTACTTAATTTCCTTTTTTCTTTCTTTTCTTTTTATTTTATCTATATGGGAAAATGGATGTTAGCTGAATCTATTGTGGTAATTATTTTAAAATATATGTATTGAATAAATCAGGCCATTATGCTATATGCCTTAAACTTATATAGTGATATATATCAGTTATTTCTCAATAAAACTGGTCGGAGGAGGGAGAAAATCAACTATAAAATAGCTTCACTTAGGAAACAATTGTTCAGAAGTTATTTCTTCCCGGAAGTTTTCTGAATGTTGTCTTTCATGGAAAAATAAAGAGGCAAAAGTTCAACACTGTGACTGAAAACCTTCTTTCAGAATCCTTCTTTATGTATGATTAATATTAGCCTTATCTTATGAGTTCTTCCTGAGTATGACAGGTAGATAAAGATTTTTTTTACTTATTTTTTTATACAGCAGCTTCTTACTAGTTATCTATTTTATACATATTAGCGTATACAGAGTGTTTTATTTATAAATCTGAGGCATTACTGTATTAATCATTTGTCTACTAAAACTCATGGCATCGAATTCTTTGCCCCCACCCCAATGGACTAGCTGATGATCAGAGGACAAAATACAGAACATGAGCTAAGAAATACGAAAGTGATGGGGCAAAGATATTGGGAAAGGTCAGAAGCTGACAACTTTCACCATCCAAGGACTAGGAAGGTAGGGGTGATGAGCTGGCTGGGTGGTAACCGAGACCACGTATCCCTGAAGGGGCAGCTGATACCCGTCCTCAGCCAGACGTTGCCCTATAGGAATGTAGGTCCTGGCTTGCCTGATCTTCCCGTTTTTAAAGAGAACCTGGAAATTTGGATTTGCATGTGAAACGATAGTTAACATTTTTAAATGTTTGTTTAAATTGGCATTTAATATTTGCATAAATTGTTGTAAAACACTTTATAGGCAGCAGTGAAAACAAAAACTATCTCAAGTAATTTCCCCTCCTGGGGAGGAGTGATTTTCAGGGTGGTTTTTTTGTTTGTTTGTTTTTTAAATTTTTTTTTTGAGGAGAAAAATGTTTATTGGTCGTATGTAAAATATTACTAATATCATGTGAGTTATTAAACCTACATAGAGCCCAAGGAAAATTAGATGAAATTCACTATATTAGTTTCCTGTGGCTGCTGTAACAATTGTAAGAGTGACTTAAAACAAATATATTGTCCCACAGTTATGGAGTTCAGAATTCCAAAATCAATTTCAATGGGCTGGAACTGAGGTGTCAGCCGTATTCCCTCCAGAGGCTCTTGGGGAGAATGCACTCCTTGTCTCTTCCAACTTTTGGTGGCTGCTGGCATTCTTTGGCTTGTGGCAACATCTCTCCAGTTTTCAAAGCTAACATCTTCAATCTCTCTCTGCTCCATCTTGCCTTCTCCTCTGTGTCTGACGTGTCTCCCTCTGCGTCCCTGTTACAAATATACGCATGGTTAAATTCAAGGTCCACCCTGATAATGCAGGATAAGTTCCTCATCTTAAAATCCTTAATTTAGTCACATTTGCAAAGAAGCTCCTTACATGTAAGGTAATGTTCATAGGCTCTCTGAACTAGGACCTGAATGTCTTTTTTTGGAGGGGGGATTTTTTTCACCCTCTCACATGGGCATTTTAACGTTTTGCTTAAGAATGCTGTACACCTTAATTATCTAATATCTCAAGTTACGACACGTACACTTAGGGTGACGTTTGATGTTATTGGTTATGGTTATTGGTTACTTATTTAGTTATGAGTATAAATCCTTATTTCAAAAAATCCTTATGACTTCAGTATATTTTACTGATTTCTGAGCAGAATTGACTGGATCTTCACTACTTCTGCATCATGTGGCAGATAAAGCAGCTCAGTAGAAGTGGCTCTTCTGCTATTTTCTTGGTGTTTGCTCATACTTGCATCATTCGTACTATCTTCATCTGTGTTTTCTTAATGCCACTTGTTAATTCTTTAAAGTTTACTTTATCTAGCTATAGCTAAATTAGCCTGTAAATCTGTTTAACCTGGCACGGTTGAAGTATGATATTTTGCAATACACGGAGAGCAAAAAATGAGTCAGTTCATCCTTGTAAACTCCCGTCACAGAACCCCCGCCTTTGCTCAGGTTGCCCTGATGCCACGTGTGACTTGCAACTGCTGACATAAAGGACAGAATGACTGTGCTAGTGTCCATCCAAGTCCTGACTGTCAGAAAAACTCAATTTCTTGATTTAGATTAATGATGTATCTAGGTCTTATGTTGGGTTCCCTAGAAGAAGCGCCGAAGATGGGAATTCTTGGCAAGCAATTTACTGAAGGGGTGCTCTGAAATACACCCACAGGGGAGTGAAGGAAACAGGATTATGAACAGGGAAGGTTGGCAGGGACCTAATTTCAGGAGAAGTCTATCCTCAGCCTGATCTCACTGGACCTCTGGAGTATAAACTGTACCACAGTGGTTGTATAACGCAAACGTAAGGGGAGTCTGGAGTGTTAAACCCAACATCAGTGTTTGATTGTGACAGCCTCCACCAGGAAGGGTACAGCCTCCAAGGCATGCTCTTGACAAGACGGTTCCTGGAAATCAAGGTCAATCCTCTGGACGGTAGTGCGGGTAAGGGCCATTAGCAGCCATCTGCAGCAGCTGGAGGACGGGCGTGCCAGCTAGATTAAGGGAAATCTGGGTGGGATACCATCAGCAGCTATTACAGAATAGGAATAGAAATCAGGTGTGTCAATCCAGTAGCCCACTTTGAAGGCCACTGGGCTAGAGAAGGAATTCTCAACCTTGGCACTATTGATGTTTTTGGCCAGGTTATTCTCTGTTGTTGAGAGCTATGCATTGTATAATGTTTAGCAGAGTCCCTAGCTTTTACCCACTCGATGGCCACTAGTAACCATATCACACCCTCACACTGCTGTGATAATAAAAATGGCTTCAGTGTGGGGGAAATTAATGTCCTCCACAGGCCTTTCCACATCAATATGGAAAGGAAGAAGTTGACTATTGAATTAGAACAACTCTACATGTATATAGATAGCCCATAAGAGACAACAAAGTAAAAAAAAAAAAGTCACATTATTTATATAGCAACACAAATAGAAAGTTCTCATGGGAATTAAAGTAGCTGCTTAGTTAATTGTCCTCCTCTGAAAGAATAATGAAATGTCTTATATCCCCAAAAGGCATTTAGATTCTCCCTGAATGGCAGTTACATCCTGACATGAGCTTCTATGTTAACTGTTAATAAATTTTTACATTTCAAGGGGTAATGGGCCTGTGGCTTTGGAGACATCTCTGCACTGTAGATGGAGCTTTTCTACTCCCTGAAGAGATTTGTCTACAATCCGAGTATTAAAGAAATGTCTCAGTCCCACTATGTCTTCTAGGAGACTCTTTAAAGAGGAGAAGAGGGGGCAGCTGATTCCTTTCCCTTTATAAGCAGAGAAAACTTAAAAAAAAAAAAAAAAAATTGCCAAATGTCCCTTGGGGAACAAGATGAACCCAGTTGAGAACCATTAGCCTAGAGCAAAGGGTGACCAGATTAGCAGTCAGGTGGCAACGTGAAAGTCAAACAAGAACTTGGAAGAAAGCCATGGGAAAAAAACAATCTTTGCTCATAACAGTTTTGTCTTGGATTTGTTAAATAAAACAGGGAGGCAGTCAGACTAAGGAGGCTCTACTACCATGGAGGCCTATATAAGCAGTAAATAAGCCTGTAAATGGATCAAGGTTATGAAATAGAAACCTATGGACCACGATCACAAACAGCCGAGTAGGCTTTAGGCTACAGCACATAGACAATTTCCTTATCTTCCTCCTTTTACTCTGTAAAAGTCTCTCCTTGAGCTCCTGTTGGTGGAGCACTTGTAACCCCTTCTGGTTTGGTGTTGCCTGATTTGAGTCGATTTTTGCTAAAATAAACTCTTAAGTTTTTGTTTTGTTTTTTTAATGTGTGCTTCCGTTTATCTTTTAACTGTTCAAAACTGTTCTTTTGATTTGGGGCTCATTTGGTTACTATTAAATCCTCATATTATTATAATATTACTACTACAGAGGCCCAGTATTAGAATAGGAGTGAATTTCAATCAAGGAGAGTTTTGTACATCTTCTCCCTCATCCTCCGTTTTCTGGCTTGGAACCAGGCAATGGAGCTTATTTCCTCTGGTCAGGAATAGACTGAATGGCTTATCTTTTACTAATTGTCTTCCATTGTTCTCTTTGTTTCCTTAGGAAATTGCTTTTGAATACTTGGCTAACCTTTTTTTTTTTTTTCCCTTTATTCGTGCCTTCTTATGGCTGTCTGATAGAAATCTCATTTCCTTCATCAGTTATATTTTTAAGACCTAGCTTCCTTTATCTGCTGTATAATATATTCATAACTTGGGTTCTTTAAAACACAGTGCTAGATTTAAATATGGCAAGAAACTGGGACGTCTAGAGTGGCTGGCAGTGTCCCCCATCCTCAAGTCTGAATTAAAGATGGTATAAGTTATGGAATATCACAAATAGCCCAGAAAGCAAAAATGATACCTATTATTCTGATCATTATAGGTCATTGGTTGTGATGATGGTGGGAGCAAACTGAAGTTGGGAGGAAATTTAAAAAGACTTAGTCATGTTGGGCAGTGAATGGTGCATGTATTCCTCAGGGATGCCCCTTGCTTTGGAGAAGGCTTGGGGACTGGATGTTTTCTTCTCTCCGTGCCAATAAAGTCTGCTGAGATATAGAGTACGGTCTCTGTCTTCATTTGTATCTTATAACATGAAGATGTCATAACCTTAGAAGAGAGGCTCTTGGTACAGGCACTTCATACAGACTCATGAAATAGTTGAGTATTTAAATGGCATCTATACATGCACAGCTGTTAGAATCCTGGGTTGGAGAGGAAGAAAACTTTACCCTTCTAGGCTCTTCTGGCTGGTCGAAGAATTAAATTGACATGAGACAGATGAACAAGAGAAAATCAAATCTAACTTCATATGTACAGGAACCCTACTTACATGAGAGGTTCAAGGACCCCCCAGACTTGAAAAGTTCAGCTACAGAAAGGTAAGATGAAGTATATACAGTTGACCCTTGTAAAATGTGGGAGCTGGGGCACCAACCCCCAAACAGTTGAGAATTGGTGTGTCACTTTACAGTTGGCCCTCTGTATTCATGGTTCCACATTCATGGATTCAAACAACTGTGGGTCAGGCCGTACAGTAGTATGTGTTTACTGAAAAATTGCCTTTATAAGCGGACCCACACAGTTCAAACCTCTGTTGCTCAAGAGTCAACCATATACCATGCTAAGCTAAGGAATGAGATTGGGGCCTGGGGCTTCCAAGGACAAGAGGGTTATTCACAGCAGAAGGAGAACAGACTTTTGGTAATGAGAGGTTTGCCCTGCCATATAGATGGGGCCACTTAGATAAATTTTACTTCTATTTCTGGGGAAGATCCCCAATTTAAATTCTTCTAGGTAGTTAAGGGAGGGGCCATTGTTTGTCTTGAGCCCACAGTGTGTCCCTTGCCTTTAGCTCAAAATACTCCATGTGCCAAAGTAGTACAACTTGGGGAGATCTGTTCTGAACACTTACACTGGGGTTTGTGTCTGGAGAGTCTGTTCCACATCTCTCTCTATTTCAGAACAAGCAGAAAAATGTCCGGCTCTAGCTTGAACAGTAATAACTGAGGTGTGTGTGGAACAGAGGTAACAACTAGTCAGGATACAAGTGACTAAGTATGAGCTGGGTAGGCTTCCTGTTTTACCCAGAGGGGATGTTTGCAGCTTTATTGTATGCTTATTCCCTCTTCCTAGTTAATACTTTGTGTCAGTGGAAAAGTAGGCATTACCTGTAGTGCACCCTTATGCCTTATATTCTGATTCTATGGGAACTATTTAAAAATTCTGTGAACCGCAGATACCTTGTAGGCATGTGAATTCTGTCTGGTCTGGAAGAGGTTCACTTGGCTTCCTTTCCTGTTGCTTCTCTGTGAGGGACAAACAAAAATTAGTTGTATCAGGACTTCTCTGGTGGTGCAGTGGCTAGGAATCTGCCTGCCAGTGCAGGGGACATGGGTTCCATCCCTGGTCTGGGAAGATTCCGCATGCCACGGAGCAACTAAGCCTGCGCGCCACAACTACGGAGCCTGCACTCTAGGGCCTGTGAACCACAACTACTGAAGCCTGCATGCCTAGAACCTGAGCTCTGCAACAAGAGAAACCACTGCAATGAGAAGCCCACGCACCACAACAAAGAGTAGCCCCCACTCACTGCAACTAGAGAAAGCCCACGCACAGCAAGGAACACCCAACACCACCAAAAATAAAATAAATAAAAATAAATTTATTAATAAAGCCTCAGCAAATTTAATAAAATTGATATCATATCAAGCATCTTTCCTGACTGCAATGCTATGAGATTAGAAATCAGTTACAGGGAAAAAAACGTAAAAAACACAAACACATGGAGGCTAATCAATATGTTACTAAATAACCAAGAGATCACTGAAGAAATCAAAGAGGAAATCAGAAAATACCTAGAGACAAATGACAATGAAAACAGGACGATCCAAAACTATGGGATGCAGCAAAAGCAGTTCTAAGAGGGAAGTTTATAGCTATACAAGCCTACCTCAAGAAACTAGAAAAATATCAAATAAACAATGTAACCTTACACCTAAAGGAACTAGAGAAAGAAGAACAAAACCCAAAGTTAGCAGAAGGAAAGAAATCATAAAGATAAGAGCAGAAATAAATAAAGTAGAAACAAAGAAAACGATAGCAAAGGTCAATAAAACTAAAAGCTGGTTCTTTGAGAAGATAAACAAAATTGATAGACCATTAGCCAGACTCATCAAGAAAAAGAGGGAGAGGACTCAAATCAATAAAATTAGAAATGAAAAAGAAGTTACAGAAGCCACCACAGAAATACAAAGCACCCTAAGAGACTACTACAAGCAACTCTATGCCAATGAAATGGACAACCCGGAAGAAATGCACAAATTTTTAGAAACGTATAACCTTCCAAGACTGAACCAGGAAGAAATAGAAAATATGAACAGACCAATCACAAGTAGTGAAATTGAAACTGTGATTAAAAATCTTGCAACAAACAAAAAGCCAGGACCATATGGCTTCACAGGTAAATTCTATCAAACATTTAGAGAAGAGCCAACACCCATCCTTCTCAAACTACTCCAAAAAATTACAGAGGAAGGGACACTCCCGAACTCATTCTATGAGTCCACCCTCACCCTGATAATAAAACCAGACAAAGATACCACAAAAAAAGAAAATTACAGACTGATGAATCACTGATGAATATCACTGATGAATATAGATGCAAAAATCCTCAACAAAATACTACCAAACAGAATCCAACAACACATTAATCCAACAACCATGATCAAGTGAGATTTATCCCAGGGATGCAAGGATTCTTCAATATACACAAATCAATCAACGGGATACACCATATTAACAAATTGAATGAGAAAAACCATATGATCATCTCAATAGATGCAGAAAAAGCTTTTGACAAAATTCAACACCCATTTATGATAAAAACTCTCCAGAAAGTGGGCATAGAGGGAACCTACCTCAACATAATAAAGGCCATTTAGAGCAAACCCACAGCAAACATCATTCTCAATGGTGAAAAACTGAAAGCATTTCCTCTAAGATCAGGAACGAGACAAGGATGTCCACTCTTACCACTACTAGTCAACATAGTTTTGGAAGTCCTAGACATGGCAATCAGAGAAGAAAAAGAAATGAATACAGATTGGAAAAGAAGAAGTAAAACTGTCACTGTTTGCAGATGACATGATACTATACATAGAGAGTCCTAAAGATGCCACCAGAAAACTCTTAGAGCTAATCAATGAATTTGGTAAAGTTGCAGGATACAAAATTAATGCACAGAAATTTCTTGTATTCCTAAACACTAATGATGAAAAATCTGATAAAGAAATTAAGGAAACACTCCCATTTACCACTGTACCAAACAGAATAAAATACCTAAGAATAAACCACGTAGGGAGAGGAAAGACCTTTATGCAGAAAACTATAAGACACTGATGAAAGAAATCAAATATGATAAAAGCAGATGGAGAGATATACCATGTTCTTGAATTGGAAGAATCAACATTGTGAAAATGACTCTACTACCCAAAGCAATCTACAGATTCAATGCAATCCCTATCAAATTACCTATGGCATTTTTTACAGAACTAGAGCAAAAAATTTTTTAATTTGTATGCAGACACAAAAGAGACCCCTAATAGCCAATGCAGTCTTGAGGGAAAAAAACAGAGCTGGAGGAATCAGACTCCCTGACCTCAGACTATACTACAAAGTTACAGTAATCAAGACAATATGGTACTGGCACAAAAACAGAAATATAGATCAATGGAACAAGAAAAAAAGCCCAGCAATAAACCCATGCAACTATGGTCAACCAGTCTATGACAAAGGAGGCAAGGATATACAATGGAGAAAAGACAGTCTCTTCAATAAGTGGTGCTGGGAAAACTGGACAACTACATGTAAAAAAAAAAAAAAGAAATTAGAACACTCCCTAACGCCATACACAAAAATAAACTCAAAATGGATTAGAGACCTAAATGTAAGACTGGACACTATAAAACTCTTAGAGGAAAACATAGGCAGAACACTCTTTGACATAAATCACAGCAAGATATGTTTTGTTCCACCTCCTAGAGTAATGGAAATAAAAACAAAAATAAACAAATAAACAGACCTAATGAAACTTCAAAGCTTTTGCGCAGCAAAGGAAGCCATAAACAAGACGAAAAGACAACACTCAGAATGGGAGAAAATATTTGCAAATGAATCAATGGACAAAGGATTAATCTCCAAAATATATAAACAGCTCATTCAGCTCAATATTAAAGAAAAAAACAACCCAATCCAAAAATGGGCAGAAGACCTAAATAGACATTTCTCCAAAGAAGACATACAGGTGGCCAAGAAGCACATGAAAAGCTGCTCAGCATCACTAATTATTAGAGAAATGCAAATCAAAACTACAGTGAGGTATCACCTCACACCAGTTAGAATGGGCATCATCAGAAAATCTACAAACAACAAATGCTGGAGAGGGTGTGGAGAAAAGGGCACCCTCTTTCACTGTTGGTGGGAATGTAACTTGATACAGCCACTATGGAGAACAGTATGGAGATTCCTTAAAAAACTAAAAATAGAACTACCATATGACCTAGCAAGCCCACTACTGGGCATATACCTAGAGAATACCATAATTCAAAAAGATACATGCACCCTAATGTTCATTGCAGCACTATTTACAATAGTGAGGTCATGGAAGCAACCTAAATGCCCATCGACAGACGAATGGGTAAAAAAGATGTGGTACATATATACAATGCAATATTAATGAGCCATAAAAAGGAACAAAATTGGGTCATTTATAGAGACGTGGATGGATCTAGAGACTGTCATACAGAGTGAAGTAAGCCAAAAAGAGAAAGACAAATATCGTATATTAACGCATATAGGTGGAACCTAGAAAAATGGTACAGATGAACCAGTTTGCAGGGCAGAAATAGAGACACTGATGTAGAGAACAAACGTATGGACACCAGGGGGTAATGTGGTGGGGTGGGGGTGGTGGTGGGATGAATTGGGAGATTGGGATTGACATGTATACACTGATGTGTATAGAATGGATGACTAATAAGAACCTGCTGTATAAAATAATAACATTCAAAAATTCAAAAAAAATTAGTTGTACCTCTATTTTGTACTTTATTTCAAGATTTCTTTATAGAAAGGTATGCATCTGTGACTTTTGCTTTGCACAGTTTACAACATCTGCTGGTTCCCGCATGAGTTGAATAAAATCTTTAACCCATGTTAATTTTTATACCTCTATGAGAATCATGATTTTTACCTCCCCCTAATTTTTTTTTTTTTTTTTTTTTTTTTTAACAATAGATTTACTTTGTCTCTGGAGTGCTGGGAACTTATGTTGTAAAGTTCATCAAAACCAGGTTGATGCTTGAACCTGGACATCAGTCATATTGATGGGATCAGAATTTAGTTTTTGTTATCCCAATACCCCACACTATATTTAGATATGGTCAGTTGCTTCTGTCTTACTGAAAATGTTCCTTTTTGCTCAATCTACTTGGATAGGCACCGTTTCTTTCTTATACTTAGAAATAATGCAATGCCCAATTTTCTATAAATAGAGAAATCATGAATATTGTCCCATTGTTTTGATAGTCCAAAGGACTTAAGTGTTTAAAATAGTTTTTGGGAGATGTAAGTTTCATGATGTAATAGGTTGTTCCCTGGGATTACTCACTTGAATTGTTCTCATTTTGTACCATGGGTGAAACCACCAGCTATAGTATAATAAATTCATCAGCCTAGATGTTTGGCATAAAGGGAGGCCATAGGTAGCAATATCAAAATAAGCAATTTAAAGCTAATGTTCTCCTGACTAACAGCTATTGTTCCTGAGAATATGACAGGATCAGTTAAATCTATGAAAATCAAACATCGTTCTAGCCTCTTGCTCTGCATCTGCAGAGATCGCTTTCACTGAGGAAGCACACCTAAAGGAATAGATCTTCTTGGCAGGACCATTCGTCTTTCTTTATGAGATATGAACATATTAGAATTGCTTCTCATGTGAAATTACTGATGGTGTTAGACTGAAAGATAAAATAAATGAATTCAGTTCAAACTAACAAGATGTGAAATCAGATGCGGGAGATCGATGGATATATACCTTAAAGCTTTTTTTCTTTTCTTTTTTTTTTTTTTTTTTTGCGGTACGCGGGCCTCTCACTGTTGTGGCCTCTCCCGTTGCGGAGCACAGGCTCCGGACGCGCAGGCTCAGCGGCCATGGCTCACGGGCCCAGCCGCTCCGCGGCTTGTGGGATCTTCCCGGACCAGGGCACAAACCCGTGTCCCCTGCATCGGCAGGTAGACTCGCAACAACTGCACCACCAGGGAAGCCCTAAACCTTATTTTTAATACATAAAGATCACAAACACCTGGGACATGTCTTGTGTTCAGGTAGAAAGTAAAAGTGCAATATGTTTAGAAGTGTCTGGAGGCTTGATTGCATTTATTTTTGGAAGGGTGAGGTGCTAGTAATACAAACACTGGTATATTCCCAGAGTTTCAAAGCAAGCTCAAGGTGGTTTCACTCAGGAAACTTGTCCCGTTTCTTGAGATATTCTTGCCTTGATAATAAGTAGTAATCTGGAGAGAATCTCGTACTGAAATGTGAGCGCCTTTGTAAATATATATATATTTTTTAGTATTTGGTTTGGATTCCATACCTGGGCTGAAAGTAAAATTTTTATCCTGTTGGGTCAGGACATAAGTAGTGACTTGAATAGTGCTGTTATTTTTAGCACTCTCTTCCCTTCCAGCTCTTATATTCTAAAATTACTTTTTAAAAACTGTTTATTATTATTAATATTTTATTGTCAGTTTGCATAATGGGTGGATCCTTGCATCAAGGTCCAAGGATGCACTCCAGAGGCTATATATCCATCCTGTGAGCCTGGGAAGGTCTGAATAAGGACAAATACGACCATAGTTCCCATTAATTTCACTTCCCTAACAAGGAGGGTTGACAGTGAACAGGCAAGAATAGTCCTGGTAGACTAAGCCTCCATCTTATTCATTACTTTGTTGGATTTATCAAGCACCTTATGTGACAAATACTAATGAACAAAAAACTGGGGATTCATTGGTGAATGTTCAGAGTCAGATTTTAATTTCATAGTTTAAGGTTAACAGGCAAGTCTGAGATTAAAGGAATAGCTTACAAATAAATCACTAAGTATTAAATCATTAAAATTTTACCTCTCTTCACATCAGTACCAGTGCAGGCATTGAAAAATCTCTTCCTACTAATGTTTCACAGTCCTTGGTAGAAAGTTATTTTCCCCATATTTTCAATTGAGTGTAAAGCCTGATATTAGTGGGCATGATTTTTGTAATGTTCCCCTCCATTGTTCTTAGCTGATAGAACCACCGGCAATTAACAATGAGGGTAAAGGGACAATCCTTAGGCAAGGGGGAGGTAGAATAACAAACAGGACTTGGGGAGGAACTAATATTCAGGGGAAAATTGCTTAAAGACAAAAATAATCTGCAAAGCTGTTCTTCTTGACTTTACTACTTATTGTAAAGAAATGGGGAACTGAGCTCTCAATGCTGTCATCATGCATGATAGCAAAATCAATAACGATTATATTAGTACCTTAAAGTATTACCAATAAAAGAAAGAGGAGCATTTCTATTAAAAGGAATTACAGCCACCGTTAGGATAGTCTTAGAAATTCAAGTGAATAAGTATTATTTTGTTCTCTGCTATACTTTGAGTTCTCTAGCAGTAACATGAGTTTTGTTTCCAAAAAGAAACACGAGATGAACCTGATTCCTGGTGTGCTACTGCTCCCTTTTTTTTTTTTTTTGGCTGACCAATCAACTTGATGGCTCAGTGAAATGGAAGTTTCCTGAATTGGGGACACTGGTCTTCATCCTTTTGAAAAGCCCATTGGCAAGATAATGTTAAGTGCTCTTATACAGGTGTAATTCTGGAATAATTTTTTGCCTTGGAAGCCATCACATAAATCAGTCTTAATACCCCCATTAAAATAAATGAATATGGGCTAATGATACTAACTCATGCTTCTTTCCTGAACGGCAGCTGGGTCTGGGGATACAGAGCTATTCTGTGTCCAGTGGAATGTGTCCATGGAGACTGGATTGCTTACTTGCATGGACAAGCTAATCAAACACAGCTCAAACAGAAATCCAAATCAATCTCTTAATCAGTGACTCATTCCAGCAGTTTCCAGCCCCTGCAATCAACCTGGTAATTGCTTCACCTGGCACTGCCTTGTTGGTGCTGGAAAGTCAAGGTCTGCTGTGCTTTACGAAGCTTGAATTTCAGAGAAAACTGTTTTGCATTTTGACAAGAAGTTTAACCCTCAGCATAGGTTTCTATGATCTTTTTTTTTCCTGTTTGGGTTCAGCCTTAGGAAATAGACATTACCTCAGTTTTCCAGAGGGGGGAGTGATGGTTAGCAGAAGTTATTTTATGCAAGTCACATGGCCGTCATACATCACAACCAGAATTCAAGCCAATTCTGTATAACTCTAACGTCTGTGTTCATCACTCAGAGAATGAAGCTGAGATGGATGGGCTTGTTGAGTGACTTCATAATCCTTGGAAGAAAATTTCAAAACGTGAAATCTATGCCTCAGCAGCTATTTATAATTGCTTGTTTCTAAACCTTGTTTATATAGATTGGTAATGAAGACTACTTGTTATGAAACTGTCCTAGCATATTAACCCTGACAGGATTTCCACTTTCTTTGGGTTATTTTTCTGTGCCTCCTTCTCTCTTCTCTGATGCCTCTGTATTTTTTCCCACCCTCCCAGCATCTACCCTGTGGTCAGTGTTCATTTTTTTTGTTAAGTTTTAAAAGCTTTGCTTTTCTCCTCCTGGCCTGGCAGGGTAGTGGGCTTCCTTCTAAATAAGAGCAAGTTAAATGTCGTTTGCATTTGTTTGCACATTTTCCTCTTCCCTTTTTCTGAGGGAATTTAATCATCTACTGAACATCAAGCTCTATCAAGGTTGTGAAATCTGATGGGTATTTGGAGACCTGATGTTTGAAGGGAAAAACGTTAAACAGAAGAGCATACAGTAGGCACTTCTTACAAAGAAACTAACAGACACCCGTTTGATACCTGCCACGTGTGTGGCTTTGTGGCGGGTGGGCTTAAGCTGCAGAAGGTGATGAATCTTTGTCCCTCTAGATAAAGTTTAATCCTCTTGTGTATGTCCCCGTAGCTGCCTGTGCTTTCCCCTTTATGACATTTCTCACAGTTGCAAATACTCACTGGATTATCTTCTCATAATAGACTATAATTCTGTGAAGTTGAGCACCAATCTGTTAGCTGTTGTGCCCTGAGCACAGTGCCAGGTACAGAATTGCACTGAATACTATGTTTTAATAAGTTGAATTCATCGCCATCATAGTAGATTCAGTTATCACTTGAACACTTCTTTTGTGCAAGCTATGGTGCTCAGCGCTATGGGTTAGGAAGAAGCAGAACAAATCCCTCTCTTTATTGAACTCACAATTTAGGGGGAAGGAAATCAAGATGCGTGATATTTATTACACTCTTAAAGTGATGGTAGCAGATACAGGATGTTATGTGTTGTTAGGTAGTAACATCAATGTGGTTACCATTGATGGTGCTACACGTGTTATGTGATATCAGTCATATGTTCTGCCCCGGGCTGCTGTCATCTCAGGTTTTATAAATGAGGACTGGAACTATTCTAAGGCCACACAATCACTCAGTGGTGAATCTGGAATTTGAACCTAAACTGTCTGACTCCCAAGCCAGAACATTTGCTCCCAAAGCACAATGCTTTATGTAACAGTCTCCATACCTCTGTAAGAAGGGACATTTAACACTGATTTGAGGGTTGGACTACAACAAGTCTTCTGGAGGAGGTGATGCCTTGGGGAAATTTTCAAGGAGTTAGGGTCCAGCTAAGTGAATTTTAATTACACATTCAAAGTAGAGAGAAAAAAGATATATTTTGGGGAGTGCGGGTAGTGGAGGCTAGATAAAAGGCCAGATCCCAAAAGGAGGTATTTACTAGATGATGGAATTGATTTTATAAGTACAGGAGGAGTTTAAGATGAGGGTTTTATGCAGTCAGATTTACATGTGGCCAGAGCAGTGGGGCTCGGGGTAAGTGTTTTAGACAGGAGTGGTGGAAACTTCATTCCCTTAGAATCTTGACAAGTCTGTCAACTCAATGCTATGTGCTTCCATAATAAACAAGGCCTCTCTTCTATGGAGACAGACAACGTAATGATTAAATGAGGCAATTAAGGACTGGGATAGATGTTATGATGGGCAGGAGCAAGATGAAAGCTACGTTGAGAAGCTGCTTTTAGCTGGAGAAAGCTGAGAGCGGTCCTCTGAGGAAAAGCTATTTGAGGCGATATCTGAACAATGGGGAAGGAGCCAACCACACTGTCAAGGCACTGAGGCCAGCGAGTGTAAAGGGAAAAGTTATAAAAAAAAAAAAAAAAAAAAAAAAAAACGAAAAACTGAAAGGCCCCCAAAGGTGTGGTGTGAAGGAGTTTGGCTAGAGATTGGTGTGAAATCATACAGAGCCATGTAAGCCGCGGCAAGAAGGTGAGAATCTGAACAATTTACAAAGCTTAGTAACTGGATCTGATTTATTTTTTAAAATGATCACTTTGTATGCTTGAAGAAAGAAGATTTTTTTCAATTGTAGTAACAGTGGTTCAAACATATCAGGGTTAATTACATAGAAAAAAATGTAGAGAGCACAGTCTGAGGCTGACACGGGAACTTGATGAAATCGTCAGGGACCTAGGCCCCTGTCTTTTTGCTCTGCTATCTTTAGCCCTGGCTTGCGTCCTCACGTATACAAAATTGCTGCTGGAACTCCACCATCCCTTCCATCATCCACACAGTGGAGAGGCAGGGTGGGGGAAGGGCACTGAGATCATATGATAGCTGTCTGCTGGCTCACTGACTTCCAAATAATTAACTACTTCTAACTGCAAGAGATATCAGGAAATAGAGCCTTTTAAGCTAACTACACTGCTACCCAGAAGAAAACCAAGTTTCTTTTACTATGAAGAATGCTTACTAGGAAGGCAACCAGCAGTTTCTGCCACAAATGTGTTATGGCCGATGGATTGGAGGTGACATAATATAAACGAGAAGGACCATTGAGATGTAGAAGATTGAAATTTTTGGCTCAACCTAAAATGAAGAGTGGGGTGGTCATGTAGTAAAAAGTTAGAGATGGAGAAAAGGGTGAACTTGAGAGCTATTCTGAAGTTGGAACAGACAAGATTGACTGAGATTTCCCTCTCCCTTATTCACGCAATCGAGGATTTGAGGACGACTTTTTGACTTATAACATGTTTCTGTTATAAAGTAAGAAAGGAGAGACACAGAAAGTTACTGGACAGAATGGGGAGAAATGTGAAATTTATTTTTTTTTCATTTGTAGATACACACACACACACACACACACACACACACACATACATATACATACATAAGGCCACTAGATAGCCAGGTTACCTACAGATCTAAGAGCTTCTTCTGTGAGAGAGTTCTCGGGAGAATAAAGGGAACTCTTTTTAATCTTTTCTTTAAAACCTGAGATTCACGCCATGCTAAGTTTTATGCATTTGACAGCTTCCCAATGTAGTTAAACTCAGTAATTGTTTTGATAGCAGACTCACCAGAGTCAAAAGGAAAAAGGGAAAAAAATGCAATGCTATACAAATTTGGGGAAAGGGGGGCATTTTAGCAGCTTTCAATCTATTTGACTAACTGTAATGTGGGATTTCCTTATGTCAAATACAGCCTAGCAAATACTAAACAATGTTGTCATGAAGCAGAGAAAATCACGTTAAGCCAACTTATGAGTCTGGGTAGATTGACAGGCTTCGGTATTGGAATTCAAATATTAAGAAGCAATAAAGCATGCACTTCCAGATCACGGTGACTCTAAGGGATTTACAACGTAGTGAACTGAAATATTAGCCAAGAAATTAATGCGCACACAATACAGCATAATTTGTTTTCAGCACATGTGTCAGATTTCCACTCGGGGACCTGCAGGGCAAAATAGTCTTTTTCAAGAATAAAGATTGCACACAGAGCCCTCATAGAATTATGTTAATTTAAGGCAGGTAATTTCCGCAGTGTCCTAGACAAAAATTACGTAGTAGCCAAAGGGCACTGGGCAAGCGTTCAGGAGACTTGAGTTTGAGCCTTGGCTTCTCTATTTCTAGGCTTTGTGACCTGGTCCTCAGTTTTCTCTTGTGAACGGGCAAGTTTTTATCACTGGTCGGGATAACAGTAAACTTACCATGGATACTTCGACCATGTGGGGCAATACTGAGTTATTGATGTTATTGAGAAACTACTTAGGACTGAGTAGGAAGGGAGAAATGCTCTGAAATAACTAGTCTTCCCACCTCCCTTGTTATTAGTAAATTTTTTTGCCTTTTGGTTGATTGATTAGAATAAAAATGATCATCTAGCCTCCTGATGGGTGAATGCACCCTAGAGACAAACTCAAAACCTGTATATACACACATGTACACAGATGTATATACAAATGAATACACACCATCTCTACCAACTGAGCCCTGCTTTTACCCACAGGTATGTACTCACACACACACACACACACACACTTATTCCTATGTGGTGTTGCCTTGTAATGATTTTCAACAATTGAATTGGTTGACAACTTATTTCATGTAAATATATGGACTCCTGGCTGCATAACAAAAAATTGCACCTTCCTAAGTGGCATCTGTATCCAGAAGTTCTATACCTTTTTAGGTGGGGCATAGACTTACCAGTTCACCGTAGTTCCTAAGAATTAGTGTGCAATTAGCCTTGCCTACTTGACCCCTGCAGATACTCAAGTTTTCCGTCCTTGAGTTAGAGTATGATTTGACAAAGGATAAGATGCAACCAGTTGAATCTTCTCTCTTGATAATATTAACTTGTCCAGCAAGTCATTTTTTTAAATAGATCTTTATTGGAGTATAACTGCTTCACAATACTGTGTTAGTTTCTGTTGTACATGAATCAGCCATATGCATACACATGTCCCCACATCCCTCCCTCTCGAGCCTCCCTCCCATCCTCCCTCTCCCACCCCTCTAGGTGGTCGCAAACACCGAGCTGATCTCCCTGTGCTATGTGGCTGCTTTCCACTAGCTAACAGTTTTACATTTGGTAGTGTATATATGTCCATGGCACTCTCTCATTTCGTCCCAGCTTATCCTTCCCCCTCCCTGTGTCCTCGTCCATTCTCTATGTCTACATCTTTATTCCTGTCCTGCCCCTAGGTTCTTCAGGACCTTTTTTTTTTTCTTAGATTCCATATATATGTGTTAGCATACGGTATTTGTTTTGCTCTTTCTGACTTACTTCACTCTGTATGACAGACTCTAGGTCCATCCACCTCACTACAAATAACTCAATTTCGTTTCTTTTTATGGCTGAGTAATATTCCATTGTATAGATGTGCCACATCTTCTTTATCCCCTCATCTGTCGATGGACACTTAGGTTGGGTCCATGTCCTGGCTATTGTAAATAGTGCTGCAGTGAACATTGTGGTACATGACCCTTTTTGAATTATGGTTTTCTCAGGATATATGCCCAGTAGTGGGATTGCTGGGTCGTATGGTAGTTCTATTTTTAGTTTTTTAAGGAACCTCCATACTGTTCTCCATAGTGGTTATATCAATTTACATTCCCACCAACAGTGCAGGAGGGTTCCTTTTTCACCACACCCTTTCCACTATTTATTGTTTCTAGATTTTTTGATGGTGGCCATTCTGGCCAGTGTGAGGTGATAACTCATTGTAGTTTTGATTTGCATTTCTCTAGTAATTAGTGATGTTGAGCATCTTTTTGTGAGCCTCTTGGCTGTTGTCTTAGGTTAAATGTCTGTTTAGGTCTTCCACTCATTTTCTGATGGAATTGTTTGTCTTTTTGACATTGTGCTCCATGAACTGTTTATATATCTTGGAGATTAATCCTGTGTCTGTTGTTGCATCTGCAAATATTTTCTCCCATTCTGAGGGTTGTCTTTTCGTCTCGTTTATGGTTTCCTTTGCTGTATAAAAGCTTTGAAGTTTCATTGGGTCCCATTTGTTTATTTTTATTTTTATTTCCATTACTCTAAGAGGTGGGTCAAAAAAGATCTTGCTGTGGTTTATGTCAAAGAGTGTTTTTCCTCAGAAAGTCATTTTTGAAATATGTGAAACTTTTGCAGGATATGTCATTCATTAGTATAAGATTGAGACCAACCATTTCACTCTAAAAAAGCATAATTTGTTTGTAATAACAAATGAGAATTTGAAATGGTCAAGAGAGATGATTCACCATTGAAAGAGTATCATCTCTGTAGCCTTTTATACCAAGGGAACTAGTTTGTTAAACTTCCTTGAAATAGGCATAGATTTGCCTAGGGCCGTCCATGATCTGCTGTATCCTTCCCCTTGTTGAGATAAAAGATGGGTTCTTCTAAAGCTAATACATCCATTGCTTTTAATTAGTGACCTTGACCAAATGAGCCTTGCTATTAAGCTTTAACTCAAAGTCAAACAGAGTCTCTTCCAATGTAGTGAATTAATATTTATGTAAAGCAGAATTTTATATAATTAAAAAACATCACCTAGGGAATTAAATGTATAAGCAGCATAACATATAATCTATTTTCAGCTAAACATGAGTTTATTCCAAAACAAAGATGCTGCATATTTAGTATCATTCAAAGCAGTGGTTCTCCATTGGAGGCAATTTTGTGCCCCCAGAAAATACTTGGCACTGTCTGAAGATATTTTTGATTGTGAAGACTGGGAGGTGTTACTCCATCTAGTTTGTAGATACCAAGGGTGCTGCTAAACACCCTATAATGCACAGAAAACACCCTGTTACAAAGATTTACCCAATACAAAATGTCCATAGTGCTGAGGTTGAGGAACCTTTTTTAAAGAGCATACCCTTTGCAGAAGCTTTCTTAAATTTAAGAGAAATTTAGACCAGGGAATTGAGTACAAGTTTCCATTTCTGGGTAAGGCTGAAATGTAATTTGTGTACTGAACACCATTCCCTACCTCACTTACAAACTCTTTAATAATAATTGAGGTTAGTTTGTGTTGTATTAATCTAGCTAAACTGAAACTACACTTCCCAGAGTTCCCTTTCTTACCTAGTTATGGATTAGCATGGAGACATTTTGCATGAGATTTGGAAGTCAGAAATGGAACTATAACCATCTTGCCTTGTAGCTTGAGTTGTAGCAGGATATATGAAGCACTGCTGCAGCTCATACCTATAGCAGCTTGTCTCCTGCATCACCTGGTTGGCCTGGAACTAAAAGAAGCAACCAAAAGTGCTTCTGCTTTCAGCTTCTTTGAATTCTGGACAAGGTGGTTATTGCTCCATATGTTCTCATTTCTTTTGGGTACGTGTATATGTAGGGTCTATGTATGTATATGAAATTGCTGAGTCTCTTATGTTTAACTTTTTGAGGAACTGCCAAAGTGCCTGTTGTGAGCTTCTCCACATCCTTACCAACACTTATCTGTCTTATTATTGCCATAGAAGTGGTTATGAATTGGTATCTCACTGTGGCTTTGATTTGCCTTTTCCTGATGACTAATCATGTTAACCATCTTTTCATGTGCTTACTGACTGTATATCTTCTTGGGAGGATTGTGTATTCAGACCCTTGGTCACTTTTTTGTCTTCATTTTTGAGTTGTAATATTTTTTTGTATATTCTGGATATAAGTCCCTTATCACGCAGATGATTCACAAAAATTTTCTCTCATTCAGTGGGTTGTCTTTTCACTTTCTCTATAGTGTCTGTTAAAGCACAAAAGTCTACAGTTTTGATAATGTCAGGTTTATCTACTTTTTTCTTTCATTGATTTGCTTTTGGTGTCATATCTTAGAAAACGTGGCTTAATCCAAGATCATGAAGATTTAGACCTGTGTTTTCTTCTAAGAGTTTTATAGTTGGAGCTTTTACATTTAGGCCCATTCTGAGTTATTTTTTGTATATGGTGTTATGTAGGGATTCAACTTCACTCTTTTGTATGTGGATATCCAGTTGCCTCAGAACCATTTGTTAGAAAGACCATTCTTTCCCTCACTGAGTTGTCTTGGTATCCTTGTTACAAATCAAATGACTGTAAATTTGAGGATTTATATCTAGACTCTCAATTCTGTCCCATTGATCTATATGTCTGTCCTTTTGTCAGTACAAGACTGTCTTGATTACTCTAGGTTTGTAGTAAGTTTTGCAGTTGGAAATTTTGACTCCTCCAACTTCTTTTTCAAGGTTGTTTTGGCTATCTGTGTCCCTTGAATTTCCATATGAATTTTAAAATAAGTTTGTTAATTTCTGCCAAAAATGTGTGTTGTTTTAAGACACTAAGTTTTGGGATAATTTGTCACGCAACAATAGATAACTACCATACAGCTAATCCAGGGCTTTTGAAGTATGATCCTCTGCATGTGTTGAAAAGAGACACTCAGCTGGATAAGAAGTGTGGTCTGCAATTTGTGAGGGCAGAAGATGCAGTGGGAATATGGAGAGCAGGAAGTCCTGTTCTTCTGTCTCTTGTTTTACATTTCTGTCTCTTTTAAAAATTTTTGTAAAAAATTTCTGTACTAATTGAACACGTATCCCAGATGTAAATGAATTATGAACTTTGGTTGTTGTGCATTTAAATAGTGGGTCAGAAGACTTGGACAGGGATGTTCCTGGGCGTGGCTGGTGATATATGGAAATGTTCTACAGGTCAGCGAGGGCTCAGAAAGTGATCACTCTAATTTTACAGGCTTGTCTGTTTCCAGACATGTTCTAATGAAAAAGTTTGCTTAATCTTTCTGAGAAGATAGAATATTCATGTTAAAAATTCAGCCTCTAGAGTCAGAGGTGGAAATTGAATTCAGTCCTGTTGACCGTTTATCAGATGTCTGATTTAGGCCAACTACATAGCCTCTCTAAATCCCAGCTTTCTTTCTGTAAAAAGGGAAAATGTAAGAGTACAAACCTCAGAGGTATTTATAGAGATTAAGCCAGAGAGTACTCATAGGCACATAGTAGCTGCCTGGTTGATAAACAGTAGTGGTTAGTCCTATTAATAATAACAGCTTATGCACCCAAACTGAGTTAAGCCCACTTTATAAAAACCAAGATGCAGTTAAATGATCTTGTGAAAGAAGAAAATTGGGATCTCCCAATTTGAATTCCCCAAAGAGGCCTCTAAACAGGGGGTTCCACTTAGAATACAGGTGCTGTATGATACCACATTTTAGGAGCACAAAAATTCTTGTCTAGGCTCTGTCTCCAACTGTATTGTACATTGAGAAAGTCACTTCCCATTCTCTAGAAATCGTTTTACACTGAGATCATAAAGTCATGGCATAAAGCAGCGATGTCTTAAAGCCCTTTCTAGGTCTTGGATGCTACAATAAAACCTACCTGTTAGGATCTGGGGTGGGGGAGTGCAGGGGAGAGAACTAGAACTGTTGTAAGATACAGCCTACTGAAGATCCATGAGAAGTGCCGATGAAGTGTGTTGTGAATCCTAATGCAAGTTGATTTGGTTTTGCACACACATTGATTTTATAAAAGGAGGCATGCTGTGCTATTACTTAATGACTTGCCATACACCTCAGAGGAACTATAGAACAAGTATCATTTTAATATGAAAATGCAAGTTGAGTAAAGGAAGTTGATCATGTAGCTTTTCCAGGGCATGGGTGAAAGATTGCTAGATATATTAAGAGAAAAGGACAGGGACTCAGAATCGGGGCTCAACTATTCCTGACTTCTACCATCTCAACGTGTCTGTCCTTCTGTGTGCATTTGGGATCTTAGTTCCGCGACCAGGGATCGAACCCTTGCCCTCTACATTGGAAGCGTGGCGTCTTAACCACTGGACCGCCAGGAAAGTCCCTGTCCTTCCATGTTTATTTGCAAAACATTGCTGTTCATTTGTGAGGCCAGATACATACATGACAAATTAGAAGTTCTGGAAACAAGGTCAAGGATCTGGAAGCATTTCAGCGTCTGAAAACAGAGCAGCAGGGCTCTTGGATGTAGACTCAAACTGATGCTAAGGGAAAAAAGGAATAGATGAATTCAGTTAAAAAAAGAAAAAGCCAGAAAATGCATCACTTGAAGCACAGCTGGAAGCAGGGTTTGCAATGATGTGAACTGCATTATCGGGTCTTGTCCCCCACCCCAAAGTATTAGATTTGGGCTTCCTCTGTAGCAGCAGGTTCTCTCCATGTAAAGCCTTTGCCTCATTTGAGTACTCTGCTGGTCAGTGAACCAATTTCTGTGATTTTGCCTCTCCAAGCCTGGCCTCAGCCTTCCCTGGAGCTGGAGGTACAGGGTGAATCTGCTCTTCCTCCTTCCAAGAACTGAAAAATGGCACCATTTGAAAGTGGATAAGATGGGTTCAATTAGCAGGAGATAGGAATGCTGGGCAGTTAAAAATAAAGATTCACTATTGAGATTGTATGTGGAGCAAGTTTTTTTCTTGTTTGGTTTGCTTTTGCTTTTAAGTTCACTTTCATAAGCTTTTGTCTGTGAGGTGAAATTACTTATATAAGTTTGCACGGGGTGGACGAGATGAGAAATAATTTACCTCTAAGTTCTAATCTAAGTGTCATTTTACCGTCATACACTGCTACCTCCAGCCAGACAACCAGAGAAGTTACGTTTTTCATTTTGAAGGAACGCTGATAATTGAGGAAATGTGTAGAGAAGGGTGATGGGGACCATCAGAGACCCAGAAAACATACCGTGCGAGGAATAATGGAACCAACTGGAGGTATTTACTTGAAACAAGGGAAGGCTGGAAGACCTGGGGCAAATGGAAGGGGGTATAAAGAGAGCTGAAGGTTGCTATTGGGAGGACACCGCAGAGTGTCATGATTCCCAATGGGTAAGATATGCAGAAAGACAGAATTTATGGTTCAACAAAAAGAATTACTTCTAGTATGCAGCCATTTAGCCACAGAATGGACTTTCTCAAGGACCAGTGAATGTTTAGTCTGGACAGGTTTTCAAGAAAGCCTGGTTGAACATTTATCAGGAATTCTACAGGGCAGCATTGTCCAAAAGACGTATGGTGCAGGCCACTTATGTAAATTTACGTTTTCCAGTGGCCACATTAAACAAGCAAACAGACGAAATTAATTTGAGTAATGTCTTTAACCCGGTACGGTCAGTCCTCTGTAACTGTGAGCTCAACATCCATATATTCAGCCAACCCCAGATCTTGCGCTGTGTTTAAGACCCACAGTTGGTTGAATCTGTGGATGTGGAATCTGGATACAGACCGCCAACTGGGGATTTGAGCCCCAGCAGATTTTGTTATCCTGCGCGGATTTCGGTATGCCCCCCACAGATACAAGGGAACACTGTATGTCCAAAATACTATGTCTGTTGCTAATCATTATAAAAAAGTTTTAATGAGATCTTACACTTTTTGTTTATACCAAGTCTTCAAAATCCAGTCTCAGTTGGGACTAGATGGATTTCGAATATTAAATAGCCATATGTGATTAGTGCAAAGTGCAGCTATGAACGTCCACAGGGAGGGTACTTATAACCTCTGAGGTCCTTTTCAACTCAGAGTTTCTGAATCTGTGGGAGGAACAGCTGTGGTCAAATTATTCCCTTCTTGAAAACCCTCAGTAGCTTTCTAGCACCTGAAAAAAGAAAGTATAAACTGAGTCCTCTGATTCGTGGTGTACTAGATTGTAAGGTCTTAGAGGTCAGGGGTTGTGTCTGTCACGTTGGTCTTTGCTCCCTAGGAGTAAACATAGTACTGGTCTTACAGAAAGGAGTAAATGATTTTTTGAATGGACGGCTGATTTGGACGATTTGGACTTAATCTTGCTCTGCGTTTTATCTTCTGACTCTCTCTTGAATTAACCCTATATTCTACCCAAATGTACCTCCAGTTAATTATACTCTTACTAATGAGAATTGCTCTCTTAACATGTTTCTTTGAAAGGGAGAAAGATGTCAACCTCCTTAGATTGGCAAAACTTGACATGTCGGTGAGAATCGACTTTCATTTAGAAAAGAGATTCCAGTACCCATGAGGTGTTGGGTTGCCGTGAGCCTTCTGACTCCATAAATGTTCTACGTTCAGCTCTTGCTTACGCTCAGAATGTGGGCACAGTCTAGGTCTAGTATGAGAGGACCTCTCAATTCACTTTGAAGCAGAGGTTTAGAGCAGATGATCTCTCTAAATGGCTTCTCCTCTTTCAGTTGTGCCAGGGTGAGAACCCTTGGCAGAGTGGAAAAATGAGTTGGATTTCACATCCTGGGGATTTAGATACTGTTTTAACTTCAACACTTTGAAATGTATGACCTTGAATGTGTCTCTTAACCTCTGTGGACCTCAGTTACTCTGTTTTCAAATTGATTGTTATGATAGTTGCTCCAATTAAAATAAGGTACATGACCGGCTTATACTGTATTTGCAGTAAATCACTGGTTGAATGCTAGCTGTAGAGTCACATTGCTTAGATTGGAATCTCTGCTTCAATCTTTTTTTTGCTGAATGACTTAAAATAAGTTATTCAACCTCTGAGCCTCATTTTTGAAGTCAGGATCATAGATTTGTTGCAAGAATTCACTATGGTATTGTGTGAAAAGGGTTAAGCATTTATAAATGCTTATTAAACATTTGTTCTTTTGTTGCTGTTGGTGTAATTGAAGGAACATGACTGATGGGACTTATGGCCAGTTCTTCTGGGCTCTGAGCCTTACTTTCTCTTTAGAAAAGAAGGAAGTCTTAACGTTCATGCTGTTGTTACAAGGTTGTTGGGAGGATGACAAAAAATGATAGATGTGAGAGGATTTTGTAAAACACAAAGCACAATAATGCGTGTATTACAACAGCAGGGCAAACATGTTTGTGATGTGTAAGCCGGACCCGTGTTTGTACTAGACCCTGCCAACTCCAGGAAGACAGGCCCTTTCTATTCCTGCTCCATGCTTTATCCCCCAGTGCCGAGCACTGTGCCTGATACACAATCAGTGCTGGCTGAAGAAGCACGGGGCCTGATGGCCCATTTGTTACTTGGCAGCAGAAGTGGAAATTTCTCTCCGTACAAGAAAAACGTTCAGGATCTCCTGTTATTCTTTTCTCTGAAAGCACAATCGCACCATTGCAAGAGCTACCAAAATAGAAAATGAAATCATTTGAGTAAAAAACTTGCTATGTGATTAGAGACCTTTGTTTCAGATGAGCTGACATCCTATTAAAACTTTGGAGGGAGAACTATTTTAGAAGCCAGGTGGCATTATGCAGTCTGTGTTGGCTTATCTTTTCATTTCCTCTCTTTTTCAGCATCTAAAACTATTTGCGTAATAACAGATCTGTTGTTTTCCTGAAGTTCGGGTTTCTGAGTTGGACCCCACGTGAACTCAAAATCCTAGGACTGTGATATCAAAGTCATTGGTGTGGCAATGCCTTGATGACTCTGAGCAGATCTGGGCCCAGTCTGGCTCAGAGACTGCCTTGATGCTAATACTGTTGGTACTTCATTTTGTTTTTCATTTTCCTAGTGGTAGTTGAGGACCTGGATCTCTATGGCACTGGCTTTCTGATGGGTGCTTGGAATAAAGAGGGAATGGATGTTAAAAAAAAAAAAAGCATATGAGAACAAAGACATAACAAAACTCATAAAGTAGGGTAAAACAGTTTTATGGGTAGGTGGGGTGTGCAGGCCAGTTTTCCAAAGGATGCCCACTATTTGAGTAGTTTAAGTTAATTCTTGTTGTGGGAAGTGATATTGCAAGCTATTAACATAGGTCATGGTTGTAACTGGAAGTTTCTTCAGTGGTCATCTAATTACTCCACTCCTTTTGTCATTTCCTCAGTAACGTTCCTGAATGAAGTTCATTGCAGTCAGTAGTCCACAAAGAGTATTTGAGTTCTTATAATCCCACAACGTCTGAGACACTGTACTATGGGTTGGGGAGACTACAGTGAACTAGAGACATGGTCCCCGTATTTCTGGAGCTCACTGTCTAGTGATAGTAACCAAACCTTTATATGGCTACATATGCAGAGGTTTTCACAATCTTGTGATAGAAAGACAAAGCGCAAGGTATAACAGCGACGAGGAAAGTATGGGCCTGAATTACATCATGACATCTAGGGAGGCTTTTCTGAAGGTCAAAATCACCTGAAGTCAAGTGAGGAATGGAGGGTAGAAGCTTCTATGAAGGGCAGATGGGGCCGTGTGAAATTCCTGGGATGGATGTGTGGCTTGACCAGGAAGAGGTGGACGTGCATGGCTCTGCACACTAGAGTTGGGATGAGGATGCAGAGGCAGACGGGCTAGATCGTGCCAAGTCTTACAGGCCATGGTGAGAACTCAGAGTTGTATCCCAAGTACAGTGGGAAACCATGGCAGAGTATTAGGCCAGGGGGTAAGGTAATCAAATTTACTTCAAAAAGAACATCAGGTTGGATTCTACATAGTGAGGTTCCTTCCTCACAGAGAAGCTCTGTCCCTTCTTGAGCAGCTTTTCCATTATTAGAAAGTTGAGCTGAGTGTCACATATTATATTCACTCTGTAGGGCTCCCCCTCTGTTTTGTTGCAGAATGATGGACCTGATTTTTTGTTTGTTTGTTTGTTTGTTTTAAGCCCCTTCTATGAGTCAGGCCAGGGTAGCACAATAGACAGAGCCCAGCTTTGAAGACAGACAGACAGACTTAGGCTCTGCCACATTTTATCTGGGTGCCTTGAAGCAAGTGCCTTCGAGTCTCAGTTTCCTCATGGGGTAAAACGGGCTCTTGTCAAGACTGAATACAGCAGTGTGTCGAAGGCACCCAGCATAAATATCAGAGACTCAGTAAGTCTTGGCTGACATGATTAGGTTTGACCTGCAGGCTTATAGAAATCATCTCACACATCAGCCTCATGGCAGGTATCTAGCCAAGTATCTGTCCATTTCCTTAGAACAGAATTGTAAATTACCAGGAGTTCTTCATCTCCTGAGATGCAGGTTGGTGCCTTTCCCTTCCTTGGGCTTCTCCTCCCCAGCTCATTTGCATTGCCCCTCCCTCGTCCCTCTCTAAGGTGGACTCGGAGTCTCCATGAGTCTCTCTTCTTCTCTTTCCTCCTTGGGTGTGGTCTCTTTTTCTTTTTCCTTTTCTTAAATATTCTGTCTGTCCCTCTACCTCCCTCATTGCCTTCTTTTGCTCTGTCTTCCCTTCCTCTCTATTTTCTCTCTTGTCTTTCCATGTGGAGGGAAAAATTCTGGCCCTCGCTGACGTTACTGCTCACTGTTGCTCAGCTGTACACAGTGGAGGTGAAGAGTTACATGATTCCCGCATCAAACCCTCTATACAATTCTTAAATGCGGTTATCCTTTGCTTTGAGCCATACCATATCAAATGATGGCTTCTCTGAAACCAAAACAGATTTACTTTTCCCACTTGTTTCATGACAGGTGACATACATTCTTGTTTCCTTGGAGAAAATAAACTTCATCCCTCTAAGTGCACAAAACAGAATTTATTTAGTTAACTTGATTCTTCTTCTTTCTTGGGCTAAAATACAAGTACTCCCCTAATTTCTTTATTCATCCCAAAACACTGTGCTAGATACTATCAATACAGACATTTATAAGATACAGTTCCATCAGGAGTTTACATTTTAATGGAGAGAGACAGATATCAAACATATAACCACCGAAATGATTTCATTATAATTATGGAAATTGGTAGGAAGAAAACAGCAGATGAATCTAACCTTGTTCTGGCAGGTCAGGAAGTTTCTACTTTTAGAATGATGCCTATGGTTTAACATAAATTAAGAATGGGTATGAGACAGGAAACTCAAAGAAATGCCACTTTTAATGGCCCAAAGTAGACAAGACCTGAGCTTGTAGGAATAAGAAAAAAAGTGCAGGTGTTTCTAGATTTGGAATATAGTCATCCAGGGAGGAGGTTGGGGAAGGAGACAGAGGCTTGGACAATGGTTTAGTAAGACTTTTCTATTAAGCCAGTGATGCCAGTGGTACATTGGTGCTAAAGAGCTAGCCACCTAAGGGATTCTGAGAAGGCAAGTGCATATTAATAGGAGAAATGGTTCGTTTGTCCTCGAAGCTTCTAGTCTCCTTCCTGTCGGCCACAGGAGCACAATTAGGAAAGAGTGTTGAATGGAGAATAAGAGAACTCATGTTCCTCAAGATTTGATACTGTTTCTTTGGTACCCAAAGAATCGAGAGCCCAAAAGCTGATAAAAGAAAAATGATGTGTATTTAAAAATAAAGGGATACAATACATGAGCAGCTGGAGAGAAAGTTTGGGTTTCTATGGAAACCTCTCCTCAGATGTCTCCCTCTGGCAACGGAGCCAACTTCCCAAATGCCAGCAAGAAGCACAGTATGGGCTGAAGCAGTTCTCACTGGGCTGTCACACTGAGTGCAGCGCCGGTGGCTGGAAGGAGAGGACTTTCAAATGGGTCAGGGGTCGCTCACCCGACCTGCCTCTCCTGCAGATGACAGGGTGGTGGGGAACAGCGACTCTGGGGGTGACATCAGGTGTTTTCTTGCCAGGTGTGAAGGTAAGGATGGACCTAGATGAAATCACATGGCAAACAAAAATAAAAAGGGAATCAGAAAACTGATGTTACAGCTCAGCCACCAGGAAATGATGGTGAAGTCAGAGGCACCTGCTCTGAGGCCTCCCCTGCTTACAGCCCTGTGAGATATGGAGCCCACCCCGCCCCCTCCAACATCACTTGATGTAATTCTCCCCCCTCGCTCAGCTTCTTTACTCTTCCTGCTATTCTTCAAAGACCCAGAGCAAGTTCCTTCTTCTGTGTTCCTACTTGGTTCCCTTTGCCTGTGTTGCTTTCCCCCTCAGATCTGTGTGTAGCTGGCTTCTCATGTGTCAGGCCTTGTGGCTTCAAAAAGCCCTCCTTTCTCTCTCTATAAAATGCGGGTCAGTGTCTTTGCTACCCCCGCGTGTACTTATCACATGTCTTGGTCATCTCATTTACACCATTTGCCAGGAGCAGCGTTTTAATTTTGGTTTATGTTGTTTAATTTTTTTGTTATAATTAATTGCCCAGCTGCCTCTCCTCAGGATGTGAGCTCTGTGAGAACAGAGGTGGCCAGCCTCTCGGAGAGCCCCAGGCTGAGAAAAGTGCCTATGAGAGAGAAGGTCCTCAAAATATAATGAACAGTTCTTGTCCTCAAAAGCTTGTGACGTAGTAATTGTGATGAGGAAGACAGGGCACACACATGATACTAGATACAGTTCACAGGTCTGGGTGATCAAGGGTTAACTATTCTCCGTGTCATGAGGGGAAAGAAAATCTCTGTGTAAACCAGCCTCTGAAAATAGGCCTTAGGATCACAATTTTTTGGTTAAAGAAACAGGATCATAGAGGCTAAGCTGGTGAAGTTGAATTTTGAACTACGTTTTGTTGGTCTAATTCTTAATTCCGGGAAAACACAATTTTTATAGACTGAGAATTTTTGGAGTTAAGACTTGAGTCTTTCTGACAGGAAGGATTTGGGTAGAGAATAGCGAACATGCTAGAGCAGAGTGGTAATGGAGAGGGGAGCATAGTCCACGGGGAATTTCTGTAGGGTAGAGTCAAGAAGATGTGTGGGATTGGGTGGGAGAAGCAACTAAGTGCTTAGCGTGTGGGTTGACTTGCCATGTATCCATGGGTCTCCTGCCTCAGGAATTGGAGGCTCCTAGGATTCCAGAGTGTAGTTGGGATCAGACATGGGGGAGATGAGGTTGGGTGGGTAGGGTTGGACTAGAGGACATACAATCCTTGAACTCCAAAATAAGGAGTTTAAATTTAATACAAAATATTTTGAAGACATGTATAGATTTTCAATCATATTAGCCTACCTTACATTATATATATATCTGTGGAATGCTTGTCAATTTGCAGAGAGAGTTCATACACCCGTATCCCTTTTCATACCCGGGTATTATTACACCCATTTGAAATAAGAGGCCACTGAAGCTCGGAAGATTGCTGCCTGGCTAAAGCCGCATGCGCTGTTGGTGGTAGAACCCAATATCCAGGCTCTTGGTGCTATATTATTTTCTATAGGTAAATAGCTCTTGATATTGGAAGGTTCTTCTTTACAGTAACCTAAAATAGTGCCCTGTACCTTCTTCTTTCTTGCAGATAAAGGTTAAGTATAACAATACTGAACCCTTTACATGAAACAGATTTATTAGACATCAGCATTAATTCTTCAAAGCATGAGTGAAACAAAAACCAAGAAACGTTAACCATTTTCTTCCCCACGACCATTTCTACTCTACTGACTTCAATGCTTTTGCGAAAGTATTTTTACAAAGAGGAAAACTAATTTATGGTGTTTTCTATAAATGATACTCAGAGTCAGTTTTCCTTTTCTCATAAATTAATGAGTCATTCTTCCCAGTGCCTATTGTTATGATATTGACAAGTCACATAACCTCTGAGCCACCATTCCTCTGCATTCTCTTTCCTTCGGTACTTCGCTCTCATCAGTGGTGTTAATAATACCTCTCAGCCTACCTTTGGAATTTATTGTGGGTTCCAATGACATAGGGGATGTGAAAATACCATGTAAACTAGAAAGCATTATATAGCATTCTATATAATCTTTTATCACTAGAGCCTACTCTATTATTTGTCTTTTCCTAGAAGTATTGCCCAGTGTGTTCAGTTTCACGTTCCTTTCCTGTCCTTTGGTCATAATTGAATTTGTCACTGTCCCCCTGAAGTGCTAGTTTTAGGAATCATACTTCAGGGCTTTACAGTGTATAGGAGAAGGAAAGCCACAGATGTCCATCCCACTGGGTTGAGTGGCTGTGTCACTACAGCAGGAAATCTAAAAAGGCATGAGGCAGTAGTCACAAATGGGCAGTTCATTGTACCTGTGGGAGCACAGGAAATGTGTTCAGTTTGGTTAATCTACTTAATTTAAAAGTAAGCCTTGATCCCGCTTTAAAAGCCAGAAAAATACACGTAAGCATTTGTATTTCTGGCTTCTCTTGGAAGTTTGAAACATCTAACAATGTTTATTTCTACCTTTCTTATTCTTATCAGCTGGGGCACAGCGCTTTAGAGGGGATATGAGTTCTCCAGTCTGGTAGATGCACCACCACTTGAAATTGTCTCCCTGAAACCAAGATCTGTTGTCAATTTTCCATTTATTATCCAAAGACCTGCTGTCTTTCCTACTGTGAAGAAATCTCTCTCAAAAGTGTGAAAATAAAAAGTAAATGAAGAAGGCTGCCATGTTTCCAAAAAGTGAGACAGAATACTTGTTTGTGGAAATGAAAACTATGCCTGTGTGTTTAATATTCCAGCAAAGCATCTGGTTTTCCTCACACCCGGCCGACTGCATTCATTTACGTTACTTGCCTGCCTCCTGGAGGTATTTGAGTTTACCTTCCCTCCCCTGTAAAGTTTCAGCTTTGCTCCTCCTTTCCTCGGTGGTAGGGGGTGTATCTCATCTGCTGTATTCGCTCTCCCAGCCCTAGAAGGTTACCCTTTTATGTGAATCATGCCTCACTGCCTCCATATTTCCTTCCAGGGAGGGGGGAGTGTCTGTTTTGATCCCAAGCTTTGGGGCACTTATTCCACATCACTGAATCCCTACCTCTGCCAACTCGGATGCAAGACTCTGTCCTTCCTGGAGACTGATGGAGGAACTTTCCCCCTCCCTTCCTTCACCTCTGACTGTCCCAGAATTCTTCTGTGACCAGGGTACCTAGTCTGCCTAGACTCCAGGTCTGTGAATGCCTGCTTTTGACTTCTAGTACTCCACATTATCCGTTGCTTTGTTTTGTGGGAGTTGAGCAGTGGGCGAAGTGTATTAAAACAAAAACGTACCTTTGTAGAGAACTTTATAATTTAAAACACTTCACGAGAGAATTCAAGATGGTAGATATACCCCAGCAATGATTGAGAAATTGAGTGGTGTGTATGTATGCTGTTTCTTCTTTTCTTGCCTTTTCATTTTCTAAGTTAACCACACAACACACACTACTTCTGTAATCTGAAAATGAAACTGTGATGAAAAATGAAAAGCACTCTGCATGATCCCATTTGAACTTGAGTTTAAAAAAATTAGGTTAGCACCTAAGGAGTAAAGCATGAAGCACAGTCAGGCATTTTGATACCCTTCTTTCCCCGGTCCCTCATCAGACCCTGACCCACTGGCCAGAATCTTGGCTTCTTAGGTTGCTATTTTTTGTTTTGAGCTTTTGCACTTCAGATCCAGAATACTGTTCTAATGCTGAAGCAGTAAGATGTGGACTCTTTTTTCTTGCTTTCTACAAGGTAGAAGGGGACAGTTCCTCAACCAGACGGATAAGGTGAGTGAAGAGGGTGGGGTGTGAGATAAAAGGGGTGCCAGAGACTGCTAGGAGCTGGGCAGTATGCTGTCTGTCCCTAGACAGTAGGGCCAGCCTGGCTCTGGTAGGTCATTACCAGCAGGAGTGCAGGGCTAGTCTACCCTTATTTCATGACTTCTCAAAGCGAAGCTGAATATCCAGGTTAGAAATAAGAGATGTCTTGATTATTATGTGTTGCATTGACAAGCAGCGTTCTGTGTCCTCTGGTACAGCGTGCAAAGGGATGGCTCACTGCCAGCCCTGTGACATTGTAAGTCGTGGAACTTCTCTGGACCTCATTTCCCACCCGTTGGGGGAGGGGGAAGATAATACCTGCTTGGCAAAACTAACATGGGGGTTGTCAACAAGGATACTATATTTAAATAACTACTCGTTGGACACCTCTTCTGTTGGGGCTAGCTAGAGGGTTAAAGCAAAGAAACAGTGTCAGCATTCTTAGTCACAAACAGCAGAAGCCGACTCTCATTAAACGGAAAAGGAATTCAGTAAGTAGATAGGCATCTCCAGGAAGATGGGAGAAGCAGGTTCAGAGGCTGTGGAGCCAGCAACACCTAAAATCACCTCGCAGGACTGGCCAAGACGTTCCTGTCACTGGACACAGGATGCTTCACCTTGTACTGTTGAAAGAAGCAGTCCTGCACACTGCCCACAAGCACAGGGACCGCTCATCGCGGTGTGTTACCCCCACTTCTCCCATCACTGATGTGTAGTTCAACACTTGGTGCTGGTATGTCCGGTTGGCAGAGCCCAGATGCCATACCCATACCCTAGACCCAAAAGAGGCTGGTATTTTAGCTCCTATGGAGGCATGTAGATTGGGTTTCATGAAATACAAGATTCCATTATATAAGAAGGAGGTTTAGGGCTTCCCTGATGGCACAGTGGTTGAGAGTGGTTGCCTGCCAACGCAGGGGATGCGGGTTCGTGCCCCAGTCTGGGAAGATCCCACATGCCACGGAGCGGGTGGGCCCGTGAGCCATGGCCGCTGAGCCTGTGCGTCCGGAGCCTGTGCCCAGCAACAGGAGAGGCCACAACAGTGAGAGGCCCACGTATCGCCAAAAAACAAAAAGAAGGAGGTTTAGACACTGAGGGCCAAACCAAGGAACCATATCCCCTAGAGTTCCTATCCTCTAGGAATTTACAGCCGAACTGGAAAGAGGTGATGCTGTTTTAAATATGTCACACAGTTGTAACCTATAACTGTTTCTCTTAGCAGACATTTAGCCAGCTTACTACTCAGTGAGTTTATCTAGAAAGATTACCCAGTGGAGGGGCTGTTGCTAGCTTTTCTTTTGGGACACCCGAGTGCTTCCTGGTGCCTGTGTCTCCAGAAGCCTGTATTTTCCTATTATTGCTGGTCTTTCCTCATCTGGAACTACTGAGCAGATCGGGGTGCTGTGATCATCTCTAAGGCTAGAAAGCTAAAACTACCTTGGGGAGAGGGCAGGCTCCTTCTGGGCTGAACAGGGCCAGCCGATCTGCAATCCATCTTCTCTGTCTACCCTCATTTCCACACCTTTTTCTTTCCCCGGAGCTTTGGGATTGATGACAGTGTTTTGCAAATTTGCCCTCAGACTCTCCTGGCTTATGGATCTTACTCTTACATCCTGTGCCTCTGTGAAAAGGTGGGATTGAACGCTAGACGAGCTCGAAGCCTTCCTCCTACGCATTGCAGAAATCCCATTAGAACATCTCAGCAATCCCTATGAGACTTTAAACTCTGGAAGTCAGGGACTCCATCTTTGATTATCATCACTTTATCCTAGTGAATAGTACCATGCATGGTTATTGATGGACACTCAAATATTAGTGGAATGAATGATAATGCATTACTCAGTTTAAAAAAAAAATCACTTGGAAATGAAGGAAACGCAACACCCAAGTAGGTGAAGTCAGGGGGGTGGGGTCTTAAGTAGAACATGTAACTATGAAATCTCAGGGTGCCTTCAGGTACAGGTGGATCCAGGAACTCTCTGTTCTTTCCCCATTCTGAGTCTACTCTACAGGGATATATTCTTTCAGACAGATCTTTCCTCTAACTTTCCCAACAGCTCTGGGAGAAAAAGGTTTTACCCCTGTTAACTTCCTGAAAATGACCGAAGACTGAATCTAAATGGACAGCTAGGTTACAGGCTGATCCAGGCAGAGAGGCTGTAGGGATGGGCTATTGATTGGCTTCGTCTGTGCCACGGATTCACCCTTGGAGTCCAGGAGAGCCCAGCCATGTTTTGTGGGCTGAGCATGAAGTAATTGGGGTATCCTAATGAAAAACTGAGGTATTATTACTAGTAGACTAGAGAACAGATACTAGATGTAGTGACTTGCATAGTGTCCCCCCAAAAGGTGTGTCTCCCTGGAACTTGTGAATGTGACTTTATTTGGAAAAAGGGTCTTTGCATCTGTAATTAAGGATCTCAAAATGAGATCGTCTGGGATTTGGGTGGGCCCTAAACCCAATGACTGGTATCCTCAGAAGAGAAAGAAAGAAGACGCACAGAGAAAGCGATGTAAATTTGGAAGTACATATTGGAGTGATGCATCGATAAGCCAAGAAATCCCAAGGGTGGCCAGCATTCCCTGGAAGCTAGGAGACAGGCATGGGAGAATCTCTCCAGAAGGAATCAACCCTGCTGACACCGGGATTTTTACACTTCTGGCCTCCAGAACTGTGTGAATACATTTCTGCTCTTTGAAGCTACCAGTTTGTGATAATTTGTTAAAGCACGTACATGGGGTAAGTAAAAACTAGTGAGGTTTACTACAGTCAGCAAGTATTGGTTGTTCTGGTGTGGAGTGTTCCCCGAAAGTCAGGTGACTACCAAGAGATCAGACGGGGGTTTGTACTGACTTCAGCTAGCGTTAACTTCACTCTCACTCCAGTCCGTTAGGAACGCAGCTGTGCTATCAGCCTCTGGGATACACCTCGTTTAATAGACAATATGGAATTTAAGCTACCCGGTTCATCAATGGAAAAATAGCAGAAAGGCCCACAGGACGGTGATGTGTACGTGGCAGAGGGCACAGGGCTAGTGTCTGATGGAACGAGGCTGCACTGCCCTCTTTGCAGTATGGTATTTCTTACCCATCCACTCCTGGCGCTTAAGATGTAGAATCTTCTCCTCTGTACAGCCTGGACAGCAGGTTTTACTCTGTTGTCAAAGTTGCTGTACAGCAATTCTGTAACATAGCATCTTCTGGTGCTATGATCCTGGGAGGGAGGGAGAAACACACTCGTACAGACACACTGACACATACATCACATACACACACACAGTAAGACAGGAAGAAGAGAGATCAGGCACCAGGATCTCTACTCCCTGTAACTTGGTGGGAATGTTTGGTGGTGGGGAGATCTTTTCTTTCTTTTTTTTTTTTTTTTGAGTTGATTTTCCTTTTTCTGAGAGTAGGAAACGTGTAATCTTTATGCTGATTCTTACAAGTGTGTTACTTTTCCAGTTCATTAGCGACATTTGTCTTCCCCCCCTTTTTTTTCTGGGCCATAAGCAGCCCTGACAGAAGTGAGGATGTTTGTCAGAGGCTGGCAGCCAATGTGCAGACCAGAGCCCCACTGAAAGCGGGGCCTGAATGTGCAATGTGGGGCTGTCAGGACTAGGGAAAAAGTCAGTCATGGGATGCTGGGTTTCGGTTTGTGTTTTTTTAGGGGGGTCAGTTAGGAGGATACACTAATAGATGGATTTTAAAAATCAAGTATCTATCAGTCATACTCCCAGGACTCTCAGCCGTACTTGGCTTTTTCCAGTGGCCAACACAAGTGGCTTTTCATTAGTCAGGTTAAACAAGTTCCATTTGTTTTAGATTCCCTGTAGGAGAGGAAGAAAGGGAGGGAAAGAGAGAGGGAGGGAGGCAAGGAGAAGGAGGGCGAAGGAAGGAAGGGAACAAAGAAAATCTTTTTGTGTTTTTCTGGTTAAAATAGAAACACCCACAAGTTGACTAACACGCTTTTCAATGAAATTTAAATCTCGACGCCATCTGCGTGTTACGTGCACGCGCACTAAACACACGCATCGAGAACTCAATTATTGAAAAAAACATAGAATGTCCTTGACGGGTCCAGTTCCATCAAATACAGAGTCGAGAATTCAAAACAGATACCTTTAGTCGTTCAAGCAAAGGACGTTTTAGTTGAAGAGCAAACTTAATCTATTATTTAAGTTTATATTTTTCAATATAACTGCTTTGCCCTGATGAGGAGTAGGGTGTTGAGTAGGCGCCTCAGGCACAAGCCAAAAGAAAGTCTCATCGCTCCAGGCCATCAGCTTCCAGTGGCCGTTGTAATGCTGAATTCTTTACAAAGTCCTCTTTTTGTGGATTTCTACCCTTTTTCCTTGTCCTCATTCTCAATTTGCTTTTCTTCTCTTACCTTCTGCAAAAGGGGCTTCCTTTTATTTATTTATATTTTTTTAAAAATCGAGTTACTTTTAACAAATAAAAGCCAAATACCTCGAGGGACTTTGAGAAGAAAAGATGGTTCCCTTTACCAGCAAGTCTGAATCAGTGGGGTTTTTGGTTTTTGTTTTGTTTTGTCTTGGTCTGGTCTTTCCTGTTCTATTTTAAAACAGCTGTGTTCTTTTTAGTACTGTCCTCCCTTGAACTAGCTGCTTATCTAGCACTTCTACGTAGAATTCTCTGTGGCTTTGGTTTAATGAAGACATAAAGTTCTTTCTAATGACAGCTCCCTTTCAGCCATAAGGTGCTAAGCCCGGTGTCTCATGGGTGGCAGAGGTTCCTGGACGTGTTTTCCTACACAGGAGGCAGCGAATGGCTGAGTGACCTCACACCAGTCTCTGAGCCTGTCTGGGCCCCTTTCATTTTCTGGAAGAGCGCTACACCAGATGATGGCTAAGATCACTTAGGGCTCAGAAATTCTATCATTCTTTGACTTGAGTTATACCAATGATTATTATGATTAAAAATATTAGCTCCAATTTAGTGAGAACTAGCTCCATTCTGGTCATTGTGCTATAAGCATCTGACAGCCCCCATTCCATGATCACCACACCAACCTAGTAATAAAGAAGCTACGATTAATATCCCCATATAACGTGTGAGAAGACTGAGGCTTAGGGAAGTTAATGAACAGGTCCTCCTTTCTTGGGACCCTGTTCTTCATAGCTGCACTCTATTGTAAATTTCATTCTAGCTTACGTGCAATTTACCAAATGGGATTGGAATTAATGAGATTTTACCGAACCAGGAAACAGTTCTCGTTTAATGTCTTCCCATCCATCCCGCTAATTGGTCTGATAACTTTAGGCTCAGGCTTTCATCCTGCTCGACTTGGAAGGATGAGGGATGGAATAAAGGGTGCGGTACCTCAGTGCTTACTTTGACCTTTCCCATCAGGGCCTTTACTCAATTCAATTCCTCCATATTAGACAGGAAGGAACACCAACCCCATTAGACTCTGTGGCTCACAGGATCGTACTCTTGCTCCAAATCCTAACATTCCTGGATTCCGTCTTGCCGGTGCATTTGTTAATGACCGAACAAACAGACATCCCATTTTTGTCTCCTGCTCAGGACTCCTAAGCAGCCACACTTCTTCTGGGCATCTACTTACTGTGCTTTTCTTTCTTGCAAAATAAAGGGGAGGATGCATTATTGGTGCAGACGATCCATTACTGACTTTGTCGGGGAAAAGAAATACCCTGTAGGTTGCCCTATTTAGACAGCAATATAGGTGTTGAGCTTTCTCGTGCTCTCAGTCGCTGCTTGCTTTAATTCTGTCACTCTCAGCATCTCCCTCTCCCTCCCTCCCTCTCTCTCCCTCCCCCTCCCCCTCCCCCTCTCCCCCATCCCCCTCTCCCCCCCTCTCCCCCCCTCCCCGTCTCCCCCCGCCCTTCTTCTGTTCCTTCCCATTCATGTTTTAGGTGCTGGCATCCTCTGCTAACATTCTAGAGAGAGCACCTTTTTATTTATTTATTTTTATTCCTGTGGCCTCTAGAGAAATGTGTTGCATCAGAGGTGTTGCGGGAGCTTGTGCCAGGTGTGTTTAGGACAATCAGTAGCCTCCCTGAGGCTTAATACAAAGGCGTAAGTTCGGCCTTTAGGTTTCTTTGCCACACAGGGTTCCTTGGAGTTTTTTTTTAAAGAGCTCCTATGATGTGTTCTTTGGGTTTTTTTTTTTTTTTTTAAGAAAACAAAGGGAGGAAGGAAGAAAGAACCCTTACAGAGTCTTGGAGCATGAATTAATAAGCAGGACCTTTTGCTGTTACTTTCAGTACCTCCCAAGCACTTATACCCATGAGATTTTCCTTTACCCTTTTGTGAAACCTCAGTACATGGGAGAAACCTTGGTAGTGTCTCTTTGTCACTAGCTTCTCATGATCTGTTCAGTTTTGCACTGCCTGGGTCACCCCAAAAGAACTTTGGGATCTATAGCATGGAGGTCAACAATTTTTAAAAAAGGACACTCGTTCACTCATTAAGTTCCCCTTAGGTAGTCAGACACTGTACCCAGGTTCTCTAAATGGGTACCATTTCCTTGAACCCTAACAGTAACTCTAATAGGTGATAGTGGTCTTATTTCCATTACACATATGGGGGAAAGAAACTTAGACTGCTCTGTCTCAGGTCACTCCAGGAGTAGTGGAAGAGACAGCAGACGAACAAACACCTCTCTAATTTTACCCCACCACATGTGCACCAATTGGAAGCTAACTGATCTCTTTATATGAGACATCCTGTAGAAAATCCTTGGGTACGGAGACAACATGGGTTAGACCTTACCTCCTCCGTGGAGGAGTGAACACTTTGGTGCAACTCAGGGAGGTCAGAGTGTCATGCAGTTTGAACAGTCTGTCAATATCTAGTGAAGATGTAAATGTGCACACCCTACCACCCAGCTCTTGTACGTATATATCCGGGAGTATATATATGTACAACCATATATATGTGTGTAAAACTCGCCTAGTGTGCATAAGAAGACACATCTGAGAATGTCTATTGCATCACTGTTGCCATGGTAAAAACTGGAAACAAATGTCCACTAATCAGGGAATGGGTTCATAAATTGTGATAACTTCATATCATACAATAATATAATACATTTACAGTAATAATAAATAGTATAATAAATTTACAATAAATATCTACTAGTCATTTACAATAAATGAATATGCATCGATGTAGATAAAACTAAAACCTGTTGCATTGCAAAAGCAAATGGTAGGGCTTCCCTGGTGGTGCAGTGGATGAGAGTCTGCCTGCCGATGCAGGGGACACGGGTTCATGCCCCGGGAAGATCCCACATGCCGCGGAGCGGCTGGGCCCGTGAGCCATGGCCGCTGAGCCTGCGCGTCCGGAGCCTGTGCTCCGCAATGGTAGAGGCCACAACAGTGAGAGGCCCGCGTACCGCAAAAAAAAAAAAAAAAGCAAATGGTAAAAAATGTGACCCATATGAAATTTTTTAAAATACGTAAAATATTATTTTGAATATGTAATTTAAAGTATGAAAGTTCTGTACATATGTAATAAACATAAGAAAATGAGTGGGAGAGATACACACCTACTTCAGGATATTGGTTGACTGCAGGGTGGGAGAGACTGGGATGGGGAGTAGTAGACGGGGGAGAGGTTCCAGCGAATTTATGACACATTTTTTTCTTCAAGTAGAAATTCTGAAAAAAAGGTATGGGAAAAATGTATGATTATTAAATTCCAGGCAGTAAGCGCATGAGTATCTCTGATTAGTCTCTGATTCCCTATCCTTTCCTGTGTGTTAATTTAGTCCATGACTAATTATTTTTCAAGTAAGGGAGAAGCGAGAAAAAGCATCTGCAGGGCGTTTCAGAGGTTGGTTGTTTGTAACCTCCCCGGGCTTCGTGGTGTCTGGGCTTTTTCCAGTACACCCCCCGGGACTGAGCAGATGGCAGACACGAGAGATGAGCTTCTAGGCGTCCAGATGATCCGTTCAGTCATATCTTCTGCTCGTTGCCGGCTAGGACGGCTCCCCACACGGACCTGATGAGATTTTTCTCATCTAGCTTTCAAAGGCAAAGGCTGTTATCATTCCTGCCTGGTAGGAAAGTCAGCCATGAGTTCATTTCTCTTGAGGTCTAGACTAAGTGTTGTCTCTTCTCTTCTGCCTACTCTAACTCTGTCTGGAGTGCATAGGCAAGCCCCAGCTCTCTGGAGAAGGTCCCGTTTCCCAACCAGAGTCAGTGAGGGACCTTTCTGTCCACTAACCCCAGAAGTTCTCCTTGACCCTTCCATTGGCAAACCTGCCAGGCAGTGTGGCCACCTCCTTCCTATTCCACTTACTGGGCACCTTACTCCCAACAAATGCATCTTCTCATTTTTCTGAAATGTCTTAGGCCCAGGATCTCTCAGTTGTTCTCAGCAAAAGCTTGCTCTCTCCCTCCTCCCTCCTCCCTCCTCCATCCGCCCCCCTTCCCCTCTGTATCCGCACCACCCCCCTCCTGCCTTGCTGTCTTCTCTCCCCCACTTTTCTTCCTCCAGAAGCCTGACTGAAGGGCTCCAGCGGCAGCCTGCCCCACCTCTAGCTTTGCAGTTACATGAACGCACAACATTCATAGCAATTAAACCCTGTCACGTTTCTCTTCCTTCCAGTCGGGAAAGTTCTAAATGTCATAGAGGTTTTCAGGCCTGTGTACTGAAAAGCATGCATTCTTGACCCTATTTGGCCTTGAGTTAATTGTGTGACCTTGGGCAAATCAAATAAGTTCATTAAGTGGGACTGATACTCCTTGTCTCCCGCACCAGGCATTCTGAGGATCTGAAATAATGTTTGTGAAGCAACCAAGATAAACAGGGAGGGAGATAAAAATGTCAGCTGCTGCTGCCGTAACTTCATTGTCAGGGTGACACAGGCCAGTGACTGGGGGCTGAGGTGCTCACTGCCAAACACGGCTAAGGGCGGTTCACAGCAGCGTCTCCTGTTCTTTCACATTGTATCCTCTTCCTGAGGAAGTATGCTGTAGAGAATTCCTAAGAGGGGAATTTCTATTACATACATACATACATTTGTATATATATGTGTGTGTGTGTATGTGTGTGTGGGTATACATATACATACAGCCTTTCTCATTTCTTTGACATAAATTAGGATGAATTTGGTTTATTCAAGGTATATAAAGTTCTTAGATCAGTGCAAGGAAAACATGTTTTCCTGACAAGTCTGTAAGTGATTCTTTTCTGCTCATTTCCAATTCACAAAGACTTATTCAGGTAATAATCTCTACAACAGGGTGAAAAACGAGGCAATAAATGCATAATGCAATTGATTAAATGGAAAAAGCAGGGCCATTTGTGGAGCGTGAAGTGCAGAGCTGGAGAGGGCAAGGTGATGACTTAAGGAGCTGAGGCATTTTTCTTGGCTGTGGTTCAGGTGGGGCAGACCAGTGTCTGCAGCCCTGAGAGACCTGCTCGCCAGCAGATGGTCTCCCAGGAAACCCTGTTATGGAGACCTCACAGGCTTTTGGTTCAGCATATACCATTTCTCTCCCTGGCTTTATTTGTTGCCATGTTGTCTTCTGGGAAGTCCTGTGGACTGCAAATGAGTTGTTAGGGGTTCTATTCACAGGTCTGGAACTATTTCATGGTGTGATGTAGTCTGCACCTCTTTAGGTCTCAGATTCTCAATTTTGAGAGAAGTCTTTAAAAAAAAATTATCATTAAACTTGAGGAAAGCTGTGGCAGTGTACTTCAGTGTCCGTGTTGTCTATTTTTCTGTGTACATAGGATCTTGGTTATTAATGCACTGCTGTTGATATTTCCATGGGTCCCCCTCCCCAAACTTTAAGGGGGATTTGGGGCTATTTCATGGGAAGGGAGTACTGGAGGAACCAGAATAGGGGGTGTGTACCAGACAAGATGGAGACTGATTTTGGAAAGAAGGTAAACACAGGCTGACAGTAACATCGAGTGGTTTGGGACATCAGCTTCTAAAGTGTGGAAGTTAGGGATTGAGTAGAGTATGACACTTTTCAGAAGCTTTCTGTAGGTTACATTGTAGAACTCATTTAATAGTCCTTGTGAGACTTGGGTTAATATTGGATAACTTACATCTTTGGCTGTAAGAATATGCATCTTTAAAGGCAGTTCTGACCTTCAGAGGGCCACTGAGGCCCTGGGATTTATGCAGGTTACACATGCTAAGGTTTCCCCAAGGGAAGCCTACTGTTATTATGGATCCTTCTAGATCTAAAGGGATTTAAATGTAAAGTATCTTTTCCTTCTTTACCTTTTTGTTTTGTTTTGTTTTGTTTTGTTGTGCAGTGTGTGGGCCTCTCACTGCTGTGGCCTCTCCCGTTGCGGAGCACAGGCTCCGGACGCGCAGGCTCAGCGGCCATGGCTCACGGGCCCAGCCACTCCGCGGCATGTGGGATCTTCCCAGACCGGGACACGAACCCGTGTCCCCTGCATCGGCAGGCGGACTCCCAACCACTGCGCCACCAGGGAAGCCCCCTTCTTTACCTTTTATGCAATTAAGTAGCAAGAAATTTCACTTCAGCATCTAGAGGGAAATGGAATTAAGCAAAGGAATATTGAGGATGAGGCTGATCCCTGACTTAAAAATCGAAAGAGAGAATTATTGGATCAATTTATTCAGACGAGTCAGAGCCAAAACAAAAGCAAGATTATTTGACAAAAGTTTTTCTGGCGGGTTTTGGGGAACTTCAGTATACAGAATTTGTGTTTTATGAACACATTCACTCCTAGGATTGTTTTGGCTTTTTGCCTAGAAAGATAAGCATGATATAATATTTAAAAGCTCAGGCTTTTGATCTGACAGGCCTGGACTAGCTTCTTAACTTTGCCATTTTACTCATTAGCTCTTTGTCTAGAGGAAATTTCTTAAATAATTCTCTGAGCCTTAATCTTCTCGCCTCTAAAATGTGAATCATAATTTAATGCCTACCTCAAAGGAAATTATCAGAATATATGTGATACGAAAACAGTCTGCTTAATAGAGAATATATAAGCATTCCATACATTTTCTACTTTTATTATTTTCTGTTTAAAGTGTGTGTGTGAGTGTGTGTGCGTGCGTGTGTGTGTGAGAGAGAGGGAGACAGGGAAAGTTCAAAAAGTTTTTGAAAAATCTGATTCCTTTCTCTACCCAACTAAGGAGAAGTGGTCTTTTCCAACACAGTTCAGGCAATGAATTGAGGCTCAGGTGGCTCAGATGTGTATAGTCATGGCAGTGACTGGATAATAGTTATTTGGCAAACATTTATTTTGAGCCTATGTTCTGGGCACTATATTTGGGAGTAAGAATTAGCACAGCACAATGTATAGTTCTTTTCTGAAGGGCTTTAAGTTCCAGGGATGGAGGCCACATCTGTGGTAGGAAATTCAAGTTCAATGTGCTGAGTTAGAAGCAAAGTAATTTGCAAGATTATTTAATAACTAAATGAGGTAATACATGTGGGATGCTTTAGAGTACTAAAGAGACCACTTTTTTCTGTATCCCTGTATACCCAATACCTAGCACATGACCTGACACATAGTAGGTACACAATTAATACGTGCCAATTGAATAAGTGAGTACTGACATAGAACATGTACAAGTGTTGCCATTGTATGTATGATTGCATGGGGGACTGTAAGTATGAGATTATTTAGTTTAGGGGAATCAGCAAAGAAGGAGATCATACTTAATCTAAGACCCAAAGAGGACAAGTAGGGATTAATTTAGCAAAAGACAGAGGATTTTTTTCAGCAGTGAGAATGGCAGGTGTAAATGCCCCAGGATGAGAGAGAGCTGGGCATGTTGACGGACCTGCAGATGCTTTATTCCGTGTGGACGGAGAGTAGTGGAAGGTGGGGATGAGTGAGTGGTGGTGCCGAGAAGGGAGCGAGGGATTCCCAAGTGTTTCGTCTGCCCAGTCAAGGAATGTAGACTTGAATCCGAGGACCCAGGGGCCCACTGAGGGTTATAAGGCTGAATTTGTTTGCTGTGAAAAAACTGGATTTGGGCAAACTTGAAGAGAAAGAGCAGTTTAGGAATACAGAAGAGAGACAGTTATATCCCTCACTAATTGGTAGGAGAACAGAGGGAGGAGATTGATTTAAGAGAGAGTAAGACGCCATCACCGACAGAAGAGGAAAATGACAACTCTCTTCTCTTTATTAGAAACGAGGTGCTAGTCGACGACCTTTAGATGAATTTACTTATCTCAGTTATCCAATACTATGAAGGACAGATACGTACTGTTGTTATCCCAAGTTTTCAGATGGGAAAACTGAGGTGCAAGAGGGGCTGAGTAACTTCCCCAAAGTTATACTACCACTGAGTGGCAAAGCCTAGATTCATTTGTGGTAGGGGGACTTCCAAGTCCATGGTCTTCACACGAACCAAAACGTCTCTTGGTAAAAACCCAGAAGACAGCGTCCCAGCTCCACCCTGGATTCCTTTGCAGTCTGGTGTTTTCTCAAGTAGGGATTTCAACTATGACTTCAAATAGTCATGAGTGCCTCTTATGAGGCTTGGCAATTAATGAAGCATTATACAGTGGATTGTCTCAGGTAGTCTTTACCTGAATTCTGATAATGTAGGTACTGCTGTCCTTAATCTGTGGATGCAGATTTTCGAGACCCACATAAGTTCTCTGTCTCCTAGAAAATGCAGATACAGCCTTATCACTTTGATCTCAGGACTCCTGTCTCCTAGGAAATGTTGTTTCTGCAGTGATACCTCACAATATGCATTCACTTACCCCACAACCCTTGAAAATGGCCTACTCTATGCTAGCGATTCTGCTTGGAAAAGAAACTTGGATGGCAGTTAATATGGTCACTAAATGCTCATTGGGGGGTGATAGCCACGTAAAGAAAGCATTTGTACCCAAGGTGGCATATGTTAGAAAGGAGTTCGGACCAAGGTCTGGTAAGATCTAGAAGTTAAAGGAGAGGATCAGAAAAGGAGAGATGTTTGAGAAGGGCTTTGAGGGATCGGTAGAAGTTGTGTCTGGTAAAAAGAATTTTCATGGAAGAAAAACATTCAATGTCGTGTTAATACCTACAACATAGCTTTTTGCTCAGGCGTTCTCATGGCCACCATTAGTTCTTTTTGTCAGTACAGACATCACATGTGAGAGCTGCGACTTTATCAAGCTCTTTCATCAGTATCAGTGACTTTTTGTTTTTAACCACTGGGTTGATTTGCTCTATCAGCATCAAAAACAAACCAGTCTTAGTCACTCCTGTGTCCTTGAGTAATTTAATTGCAGCCTACAGACTTGCATCAAAATAGCAGTGGACTCAGACTGCGTCTGGCCGGTGCTATCTCCAGAATCCAAGACAGGTAACACACATCAACTTCTTTATATCTTTTTGCATTTATGTTTAAGGCGATTATGATAGTTACTTTCAAAATATACATGGAAGAGAAGTAAACTTTAGTATGATAATACAGAGTTTAGTTTCATTTTTTTCTAACGTTAGCCATTTCTTGGAAATGAGAAGGAAACGGGGATGATTAGAAATGAGAGAGGATTGAACATCCCTTTCTTGATATGGTCATTCAGTGAATTCTATGTTCCTGACTAGAAAAATATTGTCACAGCCTCTTGGAGTAAAAAAGAGAAGTGTTTGATAGAGAAAATTGGCGTTAATGCCTTAGGAGGCTAACTACTTCCTTGCTCCAAATCCTAGCCTAGGTAAGATTATACCATGATTCCTGCTTGCCCAGGTCTTTTGCCTCAGTTTCTCTCCCCTGAAAGGAATAAGTCAAATATCACAGGAACGCTAGGTTTGTCACACCCTCGGAGGTCTTGGGAAATGAGGTACCCTGCGAGATCAAGGTATTACTAGAAGGAAGAGTTCTCACAAGCAAAGTACATTCTCACTTGCTTCATAAACCCTGTGAGGTGAAGAAGGTCGAAAAACTCTTCCTAACCCAACATAACCCAAAGCAGGACTTTTCCCCAGCCCCGCCCCCCCCCACTTTTTTCCTTGTCCCCCTCTTCCTCCTCTGCTTCAACCCTAGTTAAGACTATCATATATGTTGGTTGATAGTCTTAACATGCTCCTACGGTGGATTTTCCAGATGCATCCTCTTAATGCTATTTTGCTCAAGTTACATAAAACCTTGATAGCATAAAGGGCTTCCAGCCAGCATGGCCTGAGGATGGCTTTCTTGAGAAGGACAAAAGCTCTGGCAGGTAATTTGTGCTGTCAAAGTGGGCTTTGTAGTTTTTGCCTTCTCAGAACCTCTTTCTTTGATAAATAGAACATTCCTCTCCCCACGTATCCTTGCTCAGGATACGGCTGCCTTCTATCCCCAGCTCCAAGGATGGATGGATGGGTTAGATAGATAGATGGATGGATAGAAGTCCTGGCCAGTGGGCCTGTTCCAATCCTGGTCAGAGTGATGAGTTTGGAGATGGGTATGTGGCCTGAGCCAGACCAATAAGGTAGGCTATTGGGACTTTGGTTTGAAATATTCAGAAAGAAAAGCCAACTTTCTGCTACGGTTGCTAAGTTGTGAAGATGTGAGCCTGGCTCTGCTGGTGACCATCTTTGTCACCATTTGGTGGGAAGACTACCTGAGAATAGAGCCTTCACAGTGGACAAAGTAGAGCTGAGACAGGGGGGAGTATTGACAGTATTTGATACTCTTGCCCCAGGAAGGGCGGACATCTATTTTAACTCTTGAGCTTTTGCTTGTGGCTCAACAGGGCCACCCCAGCCTCTCCCCGTATCTAGACCCGCCAAGTTCAACTTCCACTGCCAACTGTCTTACTTATTATATGTTTTAATCAGATGAATCGAGAGAGGAAATCCTATTGTTTTTGCTCATCTTTCTGAGCCGTAGATTGCCATCCAGACCTTGGGTTGGCTGCCATTGGGCTTGGTGTTGAACTCTGCACATGGAACTCAGCAATGTGTGTTTTAACAAGCCCTCTAGGTGATTCTGATGTGTGCTGTATTTTGAAAATACCTACTCTAGAATAAAATTCTATCACTTGACCTCTTATTAAAGCCTTCCTGTCTCAAGTTACTTTTCAATTTTATTTCACACTGTTCTACGTAGTAGACTCTTTGTTCCAAGATTATCAGCTTTTTCATTGTCTTATTGGCATGTATTTTAAAATAATAGTTCAGTTTTGAGTAACAGAAACCTAATTACCGTTGGCTAGAGCAAAAGGAATTTCTTGGCTCAAGCAAAGTGATCGAGATGTTTAGGGAGTAACTGTGGGTAGTTTCAGACTTGGCTGGATCCAGGTATTCTGGTCACTAGAGATAGCTCTCTGGTTCTGATTCTTTCCATGTTGGTTTTATGCTCAGGCCACTTCTCACTAGGATTACAGTTCTTGGTATTTCCAGGTTTATGCTCTACAGAAGTCTAGCAATCTCTGAAGAAAAGGGTGCTTTTCTTTGCTAATAGTTCAGAATTGACTTTCTTTTTGAACTGAGCCAAGTAGCCCCAGGGAGGATGTCCCGTTTTGATGAGCCAGGCCGAAGCCAGAGGCTATTCCTAAAGCCCAGAGCATAGTATCACCTGAACATGAGTTGAGGGGTGGCTCCCCAAAGGAAAGTCGGGGCTCTCTACCAGAATAAAAATAATGAGTGCGTAGGCAAAAGAACAGATCCCCACTGTCATGGATGATCATTTTACACTTGAAACATTTGTTTGTGCATTTCTTGCTGCCTGAACTGAAGGTTCCCATATTCTCTACTTTTTCAAAGTACACTTATCCTTTAAAAGCCCTATTACTGTCTACCTCCTTCCATGAGCTTTCTCTGATGCCTGCTGTCTATACAGTGTGCCACATGTCCTTGTGAGCCCTGTGACCCTGCTTGTGTGTCTGCGAAGTCATCCCGTTCAATCTGTGAGCAATCCAACGGTAGGATGACTTCTACAAGTTATATCATTAACTCTTGAGTTCTCATCTGCATTGAATGAAGGAATACATGTGTGAGATACATGCGAATACATGTGAAAGAGCAGAGAAACCAAATTAATAATGAGCAGGTGTAACAGAGTCTGGTGTGATAGATGGATTTGGTGAGTAGTATCTTTCCTGGCCTGAATTCCACTTAAGTTTCTTCCGATATTGAACCATGCTTGTGAGCATTACTCACTACTTCTCCTCTAACATAGATGCAGTAGTCATATTCCTTAAGCCTATAGGTAAGGGAGTCTTGAATCATGTGATAAAGTGGCCAAGATAGACTTCATAACACCAGGATAAAATTAGAGGCATAAAATATTTAAGCTAGAAGGCATCTAAAGTTTATTAGAATTGGAGTCTAATTTCCTAACTTTCCAGAGGAAGATACCTGGGTTCAGATATCAACATATTCCCTCAGTTCCTTTACCCTTTCAGAATCTTCTCAGGCCAGCCAATCAATAATTGAACCCCACCTCCCCTGTACCACCCACACAATCAAATGTACTATGTACTATGTGTATTTATCTAGTTTATTGATTTTTCCACTAGGATGTAAACCATTTTTGTTCCACCTTCCCTCCCCTATTGTGGAAGAAGCCAATTTTGCACCTATTTACAAGCTCATTTAAATATTGATTATTAAAAGTGCCTGTTCTTTGTTTCCACCTTTGAACTTCCTGATTTAATATCTTCCTGGTTCTTCATTAGTAATGAGTTAAATAAAATCCTTAGTACATGTCATTTGTACCTGCGTGAAAGTCCTGATTTTACACTTTTGTAAAAATTATCCTATGCAAGTTTACTGTTGTATCTTAAGAGTCAGAACAGTACTTGTCACATAGTAGGCACTAAGTAAGTATATAAAAAGAGTTTTAGTCAGCACCATTGGCTTGAAATGCACATCAGTTCCAGGTGGTTTTCGGATGGACATTTAGGTTGCTTCCGTGTCCTGGCTATTGTAAATAGTGCTGCAATGGATGCGCAGGCATAAAGACATAGACATGATGAATGGACTTGAGGATGCAGGGAGGGGGAAGCTGGGGCGAAGTGAGAGTAGCACCGACATATATATACTATATACACATACATATATATATATATATATATATACACACATATACATAAATCCTAATGATGTTGAGATCGTAAACTGTCTTTTCCTGGTGTGGCTTCTTAAAACTCACCAGTATAGTTGGCTTCTTCAAATTGGAAGTTGTGAAGGAGCAGAGGAAAGCCTAGAGGCTTCATTCCAGAAACTGTGTGTGTTTCCACCTGATTCAACACCTTCTGTTCGGAAACTCACTATCTGTCCTGAAAAACAGTCCATGGCCTCTACTTTTAATCCTCTTCTGGTCTCAAGGCCAGTACCCAGCTCTGTTGATAGAATCAGAAGACTAAAAACTTAACATTTGCAAATAAAAATTGTCAGCTAGTGGCCCACTTGAAAAAAATAAAAGAAGCCTCACTTTGGGGTGCTACTGTAGGCTAAATATAGGATCATTCTGGGTCAGAGACAGGCCCGGAAAGGGCCATCCTTAGGGTTCCGTGGATCTGGGTTTCCTCATCTGATGAGGGTTGCAGTAGATGGCCTTGAGGAGGGTAGAATGCTTGGAGATGGAGAGGATGCTAAAGTGAGAGGCAGGAGTACCCCATGACCACATGACCTTCCCTGGTGTCCCTTGCAGCCAAACACAAACACAAACACAAAGGAGGAGGTGCTGGGCGAAGACAGGGCTTATTCTACAATACTCTTTCAGCTTCTCCTAGCTGATTGCAAAAATCACAGCTGCCAGATAATACTGGGCAAAATCAACAGGGGCTTTGCTGCTTCCAAGCATAGATATAGGCAATGGGAAACCATTGTATTGTAGAAACTGAGTTCCAGGTATTGTAGAAACTGAGTTCCAGAGAGAGAGAAGTGACTTGGCCAAGGTTGCCCCACATCTTAATAGTGGGCTATGTAAACATCCAAAAATATATATAATAGCTAACACTCTTATTCGGTGCTAAGTACTGTTTTAAGCATTTGCTGTACATGTATGGTTTGATGGAATCCTCAGAAGGATTAGTACCCAGCTCATTACTATTAATATTCTACTTATTGTAAGGAAATTTGGCCCAGAGAAGTTAAGCAAATTTCCTAACGTCACACAGCCGATAAATTGCTGGAATTCAAACCCAGTGCCTGTGGACTAAATGTATCCTTGGCAGTGTGCTAAATTCCTTATGTGGATTATTATTTTTAAAATCCTATTATCTGCATTCTACAAATTGCGACTTAGAGTTTCGATAACTTCACTAAATGGTAGAATCTGACTTGAATGCTGACATCCTGACTTCTGTGCTCATCCTCTTAACCACACTGTTCTGGAATCCAAGTTCCCAGATTTTTAACCAGGGCTCCTAACAGTGCTCTATCTAACATGCCATGGAGCTGGGTGGTTGGATGGGGTGAATGGAAACAAGAAACTGCCCAAGAGGCACCATTACCAGAGTTCAAATAGGACTCTAAAGGAGAGAGAATTTTTGTTTTTCTTTTCCTTTCCTCCCTTCTACATGCTTTAGTTACAAGGTTAAGGGCTCTATAAACATATACGGTTATGTTTTGTAATAACATTGTATAGAATAATTACTTTTGTACTGTTATTTAGCACTAGGTACAGTACTAAATGTTTTATGGTAGCTATTACTCTATTTTACAAATATGAAAATATCTAATTTATCTACTGAACTCTACTATTTAATTCTTTATCCAGTAAAATAATTTGTACCAGAATTTTAGGCTCCCAAACTTAGTTGTTACGAAAGACTCTGGATTGGGTTGTTTTTTTGATATTGAACTGCAGACTGCTAAGTTTTAATAGTGTTTATTGATTTATACTTTACACTATTTCCAGTGTGATCAAATACGAATTTTAATTTAGTAGGCAATGTTTCTGCAACCTTCCTCATTTAAAAAAAAAAAAGCCTCTGGTTTGAACGTAGATTCTGTCACTTACTGGCAAGTATGGTCTTAAAAATGTATTTAACTTCTCTGCCATTCAGTGTCTTATTATATGTGGAGTCACTTACAATAGTAGCCACCTGATAGGGTAGTTGAAAAAACTAAATGAGATGCTGCATTGTAAGCATGGAAGTGATGCCTGTTATACAGTGAGTCCTTCACAAGTGATAGCCTGTTATGCTTGGCCTTCAGAGGCAGGTGGAATCTTATTCCGACCTTCTCATTTTCTAGAAATCTGAGTAAGGAAGAGGCTCGTTCAAGGTTACATAGCAACTAGCAGTGCTGGAATCAAGGCTGTACATAGTTGATCTCATGCAGAGTAGAAATTGTGATATTAATGTAATAATGTTCTCCTTTATAATTTTATGTATATAAGTGGGAGGACTGATCTAGAGGTTTACTTGGCAATTGCTTTCAAATTGTAGCCAAGAGAAGTGATGGATTTTCTTGCCTCTAGGTAAGGCTGATTCTAGTCTTTAAAGATGAATGAAGATTAGTGATTAGGAAGGAATAACACCAAGAAGAAGCTATAATCTTAGAAATAGGGTCAAAAACATTTTAGATAAACTGTTTCACAAGCCATAATGTCCGTGAAAGGCTGTTGAGAATTTGGCAGTAATATCATTAACACTTTCAGAAGCCAGTGCTAATAATACTTACGTTTGAATGGGGCTTAGTACTTTATCACAGCTTTTCTACTCATTATTCTAGTTAAGATTTTGGGTTAGATCGTCAGTTCCCATATATTTGGATTAAAGGAGTAAAATTTTAAAAATGAAAAGGAAATGCTTGACATGGAATTGCTAAGTATTTTCCGCCCTCAACTAGAAGCTTAAATGACAAAAACAAAACATACCACCATCTATAATCACTATGATTTTTATAAAAGGAAGGATATTTTAACTCTCCAAGGGTAGGAAGTACATGAACTCACAATGAAGGGTACTGATTAAAAGGGAATGTTATTTTTGTGAAAAATGTCATTATTTTCCTAGTTTTATTCCAGGTGATGAGAACGTAGGGATGGGCCAGCACTGTCCCTGACCTAGTTTTAGAAATTACTAGACCAGAATCTGGGGAGTCTCAAAGCCCCTCCCCCTTCCCTAGGGTACATGGAACCATAACCTGGTGAAGGTTTTCCCAAGTCCTATGCTCCTCTCTCCTTGGAGGTCCTACTGTGTGTGCTTCTTGGTTCCTTTTCTTTTATTCTATCCATATGCTATAGAGATTCTTGGCCATTATGAACTACTGTTGTTGCTGGAATGCGTCACAACTCCTGAGCAGTGTGTTGTAGGAAAACAAAACAAAACCCCCAAAATGAACCTGTTGATAATCTAATCCAGGGGTTATGAATGAAAGTCCATTTCAGCAGAGCCTATGATTTCGTATCTATAGAATTTACCTGGTGCGTTGGTTTAAACTGGCTCTGCACAAGAACGGAGTAGCAGTATAGGAGGAAAAACCAGTGGGATTACTCAGTACGACCTTTCATCCAGTGTACATGTTCCTTCTACTCTGTCTTCAGGTACTAGACAGAATCATAAAATCTACCCCTGCAGATTTAGGCTAGATTGATTTACCAGTTACCTACTTGTGCCAGGAACTGCGCTAGGCTTCATAAGCGCTCTCTCCTTTACATACTTGGAGCTGCTCTGGCCATCTTCTCCCTCTCCCAGATGAGGCAAGTGAGGCTCTGACACGCTCAATGCCTGTGTCACACAGCCAGTATCCACATGCAGATGCTCTTAGCCTACATTTTTCTTGCGGGGACGTTGATGTTTTGTAACCCAGGGAACACCTTAGCATGTTACTCTTGTTTGTCCTGAGCTTCTGTTCCTCCTATTAAAATAACTTTTTTTTTTTTCTCTCTCTGCCAATATTCCATCATCAACACCGAACACACCTGGGTAGCAAACAGAGTGTGATACCGCAGTAGCTCCTGCTGTAGGCTCTGGAATGGCCTTGGGCAGTTTCTCTCTCCGTGTTCTCGTTGCTGTCTGTAAAATGAACATGATGATAGCACCTACCTCATAGGGTTCTTGTAAGGCAAAACGGGTGTAACCACTGTTGACAGATGAAAATGCACCGTGTGAGAGCTGTGAGTTTCACTTTTATTTGGGGATTTACTGAGGACTGTTAACCTGGGAGACAGCCTTTCCGATAGCTCTGAGGAACTGTCCCAAAGAGGTAAGTGGGGGAGGTCAGTATATGTGACTTTCGTGAAGCAGCTATGAGCAACCAAGCACACATCTCGGTACAAGGTCACAAGGAACAGATGTCTCAGTTAATGATTTTAGTGCTTTTCTAAGCATGGGAAGATGAAAGTATCCAGGGACATAAAAAATTTCTCCTGAAAATAATAACTATCTCAAAGCCCGTTCTGCCAGTTTTCCCAGAGCACAGAGTGCATCATCCTGATCTCTGCCCTGAACTCCTTTCAGGGTGTGTTGAAGGTCAGCGGCTAAAGTGACTAGTGACTTCATTCATGTAGAACCAGATGGCAAGTGAGATTTTTTAGTTGTCAACGCTTAGCTCAACTGACATGTCTTGAGCATCTTTACTAGCACTTAGTGTTATATAAAATAGAAATTAAAATATCAACTTTAGGTTTTTAAATCAGTATTGCATATTGCATCTCATTTCTTCAGAAAGTTTGGTAGATTGTACAGTACTAGCCTGTCTGTCCTAAAACATCTGGGAGCAGGTGCTGTTGCTTCTCTCCTTCCATTTTTCTTATCACATAGTGATTTAGTAGCTGAGATCTGAACAGGTCTGACAGATTTCATGGTTTACCTGAGGCTTGGCTCTTGCAAAGTTGCTGGGGACAAAAGCAAAGAGAATTGAGCCTGCTGTGGTGAAGAAGGAAGGCCTCGATGCCCTATGCTTGGCCCCTGGCCAGTACCTTGAGGGTAGTAAGTACTCAGTCTTTAATTGAATGAATGGTTCAAAAAATTATTCATGCATGAGGATATTCTAGGTCAGTGGATTGTAATTGGATCTCAGTGTATACAACACCATGCTTTTGTTAGAACATGTTACGTTTGCTGGTTAAAACTCTTTAATGAGTGGCTAAAGGCAGCCAGAAGTGAAATACAGGGGTACTAGTCACAAAGCAAAACGTAGTAGATGCCCATGCTTTGCATTGCTTTGTATACATCTTTATTGCTTTTTCTCTGTAAAACAAGTTTGTGGAAATGAAATGTTATAGAAAATATTGTTGGAAGATTTTTTTCTACTCTTCTAGGTTCTTCTGGCTGGTCTAAGAATTGACATGAGACAGATTAACAGGAGAAAATCAAAGTTTAGTAACACGTATACTTGGGGGAGACCCAGAAAAACTGAGTATCTCACTAAAATGGCAAAACCCTCACCTTAAATACCATCTTCAGCTTAAGACAAAGGAGACTGTCCTGAGTAAGGGTTTGAGAGTTCAGAGGGAAGGAAGGCAATTTACATGGAGATGGAAAAGCAAATTTTTGATGAATAAATGTTTGATGCACCATGTAAAGACAATGAGACACAGAGTGGACTCTGATCTGTAGGCCAGGTTTCCCCCGTCACACCTAGCCTATATTAATTGCAGATATGTCTGGTGATAAAGAGCCTGTTGCAGGAAGAGCTATCAGAATTCTTCAGGCAGTTCAGGGGAAGGTCAAAGTCTCTTCCTGAGTCTTCTGAGCTTTAATTGCTTTCAGCTCAAAATAATTAGCATGCCAAAGAGACATTTTGGGGTGGCAAGTTTTATTCCCCCATGATGTATGATGTATCTGTACTGGTCTAAGTCATTTTCACTGGTCGAATGTGCAATAACGTGTAAGGTCTTCAAAACTTTTTTGGTTTTATTTGCTTTTCCACAACCTCCAAAATAGATCTGGGCCCAGGGTGGTAGCTCAATAGATGAATAGGGGGAAATTATCACTGAAAGAGCAACTGTTCCTCCAAGTGGGAGACTTTGTATCAATTGTTAAAATTGTACACTTAGGAGTAGAGCAGAAACCCTCCTCTGAGAGGGACTAATTCTGTAATTGTGGCTCAGAATTCTCTGAGCCTCTTTTGCCCCATTTGTAAAATGGGCATAATAATATCCACTTTTATAGAGCTGATGTGAAAACTGAATGGGATGTGAAGATTATTTGAAGCCCCTAGCACAGTGCCAGACACATAGTAGAATCAAAGTACTTCAGAGCAGCTGGTGAAAGACATGCTTACCCATCATCCACGAGATTTCTTTTCTGTCCCTCTGAACCTGTAACCATGACTGGTGAGATTGATTTTATTTTATTTTATTTATTTATTTTTCTAACATCTTTATTGGAGTATAATTGCTTTACAATGGTGTGTTAGTTTCTGCTTTATAACAAAGTGAATCAGTTATACATATACATATGTTCCCATATCTCTTCCCTCTTGCGTCTCCCTCCCTCCCACCCTCCCTATCCCACCCCTCTAGGTGGTCACAAAGCACTGAGCTGATCTCCCTGTGCTACGCGGCTGCTTCCCACTAGCTAGCTATTTTACATTTGGTAGTGTATATATGTCCATGCCACTCTCGCACTTTGTCACAGCTTACCCTTCCCCCTCCCCATATCCTCAAGTCCATTCTCTAGTAGGTCTGTGTCTTTATTCCCATCCTACCTCTAGGTTCTTCATGACCTTTTTTTTTTCCCCTTAGATTCCATATATGTGTGTTAACATATGGTATTCGTTTTTCTCTTTCTGACTTACTTCAGTCTGTATGACAGACTCTAGGTCCATCCACCTCACTACAAATAACTCAATTTTGTTTCTTTTTATGGCTGAGTAATATTCCATTGTATATATGTGCCACATCTTCTTTATCCATTCATCCGATGATGGACACTTAGGTTGCTTCCATCTCCTGGCTATTGTAAATAGTGCTGCAATGAACATTTTGGTACATGACTGTTTTTGAATTATGGTTTTCTCAGGGTATATGCCCAGTAATGGGATTGCTGGGTCATATGGTAGTTCTGTGTGTAGTTTTTTAAGGAACCTCCATACTGTTCTCCATAGTGGTTGTATCAGTTTACATTCCCACCAGCAGTGCAAGAGTGTTCCCTTTTCTCCACACCCTCTCCAGCATTTATTGTTTCTAGATTTTTTGATGATGGCCATTCTGACTGGTGTGAGATGATATCTCATTGTAGTTTTGATTTGCATTTCTCTAATGATTAATGACGTTGAGCATTCTTTCATGTGTTTGTTGGCAATCTGTATATTCAACGTAGTTTTGAAAGTTTTAGCCACAGCAATCAGAGAAGAAAAAGAAATAAAAGGAATCCAAATCAGAAAAGAAGAAGTAAAGCTGTCACTGTTTGCAGATGACATGATACTATACATAGAGAATCCTAAAGATGCTACCAGAAAACTACTAGCGCTAAACAATGAATTTGGTAAAGTAGCAGGATACAAAATTAATGCACAGAAATCTCTGGCATTCCTATACACTAATGATGAAAAATCTGAAAGTGAAATTAAGAAAACACTCCCATTTACCACTGCAACAAAAAGAATAAAATATCCAGGAATAAACCTACCTAAGAAGACAAAAGACCTGTATGCAGAAAATTATAAGACACTGATGAAAGAAATTAAAGATGATATAAATAGATGGAGAGATATACCATGTTCTTGGATTGGAAGAATCAACATTGTGAAAATGACTCTACTACCCAAAGCAATCTACAGATTCAGTGCAATCCCCATCAAACTACCACTGGCATTTTTCACAGAACTAGAACAAAAAATTTCACAATTTGTATGGAAACACAAAAGACCCCGAATAGCCAAAGCAATCTTGAGAATGAAAAATGGAGCTGGGGGAATCAGACTCCCTGACTGCAGACTATACTACAAAGCTACAGTAATCAAGACAGTATGGTACTGGCACAAAAACAGAAATATAGATCAATGGAACAGGAAAGAAAGGTCAGAGATAAACCCACGCACATATGGTCACCTTATCTTTGATAAAGTAGGCAAGAAGATACAGTGGAGAAAAGACAGACTCTTCAATAAGTGGTTCTGGGAAGTCTGGACAGGTACATGTAAAAGTATGAGATTAGAACACTCCCTAACACCATACACAAAAATAAGCTCAAAATGGATTAAAGACCTAAATGAAAGGCCAGAAACTATCAAACTCTTAGAGGAAAACATAGGCAGAACACTCTATGACATAAATCACAGCAGGAGCCTTTTTGACCCACCTCCTAGAGAAATGGAAGTAAAAACAGAAATAAACAAATGGGACCTAATGAAACGTAAAAGCTTTTGCACAGCAAAGGAAACCATAAACAAGACCAAAAGACAACCCTCAGAATGGGAGAAAATATTTGCAAATGAAGCAACCGACAAAGGATTAATCTCCAAAATTTACAAGCAGCTCATGCAGCTCAATAACAAACAAACAACCCAATCAAAAAATGGGCAGAAGACCAAAATAGACATTTCTCCAAAGAAGATATACAGATTGCCAACCGGTGAGATTTAATGAGCTCTTAGCTCATCTTTTATAAAGTGGAGGTGCTAATATTTAATACCCATGAAATCTTTTGGGAATTCTCTAGATAAAATGAAAGAATATTCAGCAGAGAAAAGTTAATTTGGAAATGATTTAGAATTGTAGGCCAACTTGTAATTACTTGCAGGTAATACTCATTCTGTATCAGCTAAAAAATCTCAGAATTCCTTTCTCAGCTTTTAATCTACATCTTGACTACCTTCCAGCTGTATATTGGGTAGAAATTAATTTAATTTAAATCAAAAGGTTAAGTAACTGGGAAAGATAGCAAATAGGTCCCTGGAACTCAATTTTTTGGCAACAAATTTGGGTTTAGTTTGAACTTAGAAGACATTGTGGAAGAAGAGATTCATGGATTGTGTGACATTGACAATGACTCTATGGAATGAATGCATGAGTGAAAGGAATTTCTTAGACCTTGGGCTCATTGCCATTTGAACTCTCTTCTAAATCTGAGAATCAAAGACTGCAAGTCTTAGTTTCTCTGCTCTTAGTTTAATGAAAAAAATACAAAAATCCAGAGATGAAGTAAAGAACATGTAATTTTTTTCCCCCCTTGCACCTGACAAAGCCACAGGAAGGAGAAGAAGTAGATTCACTGCAGGGAAAATTGACCTCCGTTTTCTCTGCTAATGCATATTAATCCCCCACAGAGGAACTCTCTGATTTTTCAGAGAGTGGTGTTCATTTGCACAGTTGGGCTCATATTTTACTCTCAAGTGCAACAGTGCACACACCAATGCTAATAAAATAAAGCTGGAACTGACAGGCTGTTCCTTGGAACCTCATCCCTATGTTCTTGGCAGTTACCGCTAGGGCCCTCAACCTGTTACCAGGGAGACACAGAGGAACACTGTGTCCACAGCGTACGAAAGGATCTTTTGCATCTGTAGATAGGGCTCTTGAGTTTATCTCTCATTTAAAGAGATTCCTAAAGCCAGCCCATCCTGTGAGTTTTAAATTACTTTTTCTTGAGCAAGTGAGGGTTGTGTTTTCCATCACTTGCAACCAAAGTATTCTGATAAAAGTCCCATGTATGTGTGGGGTCATGGCTGAGGCTTTGGGAATTCTATGGAAATCAACCACTGTTGCATGTCCCCATGGTATACCTGGTTTAGAGGAACAGAGACACTAATTGGGGAAACACCAATTTAGTAGATATTTCTAAAACATCCACTCTAAAAAGTATAGCACATAGTTCAATGAGAATTTATAACAGACTGGAAAAGAACACTAGTAAAGGCTTTCCTGAGAAAGCAATACATAAGCTTAAATCTGTAGAATAACTAGGAATGAAGTAGGTGAACAGAAAAGGCAAAGGCATTTCAAAGAGGGGAAACAGAATAGGTGGGAGGAAACATGGCGTAAATGCCCTATGGTGGGAGGAACGAGGCCTGATCGGGGACGGGAAAGAGTTCTGTGTAGCAAGCTTTGAGAACAAGAAGCAGAGTGGTTGCAGGTGACGATGGCTAGAGATGAGTAGGCAGATCGTGTAAGACCTTGAAGGCTATTTGAAGGAGTTTTGTCTTTTATTTTAAAAATAATAAAAAGCTGTGTAGTCCATGCTCTTATTTTGTAAATTCAAGTCTCATAGAGTCAATAGAGCGTTTGTCCAAGGTAGCATATCCCTCATACAGGAAAGTTCAGTCCAGAACACACACCTCTGACTCTCAGGTGACCTACAGAAAGAACTTCTGGTAGTCCCTAGTGTTTGGAATATCCCAATGGGACAAAGACCTTAAATGGACTTGGGAAATCACAATGTTACCTTGGATGTACATTCCCAACATAAAACAAATCATACCTGTTAAAATTTTTATATGAACTTAATATAATTACGCATATGACGTATGCTATGACCTCTAAAAACACATATCTACCCACAATTTTAAAAGCGATACCCTTATAACTTCACACCCATTAGGATGGTTATGATTAAAAAAACCTAAAGTGCTGATGAAGACGCAGAGAAATTAGAACTCTTGTGCATTGCTAGTGGGAATGGAAAATATTGCAGCTATTGTGAATAACAGTATGGCAGTTCCTCAAAAAATTAAACGTAGAATTGCCATATGATCCAGTTATTCCACGTTCAGGCATATTCCCCAAAGAATTGAAAGCAGGGATTTGAACACATGTTTGTACACTAATGTTCATAGTAACATTATTCACAATAGCCAAAAAGTGGGAACAGCCCAAAGTTCATCAACAGGTGAATGGATAAACAGAATGTGGTCTATACGTATAATGGAATATTACTCAGCCTTATAAAGGAACAAACTTCTGAAACTGAAACATAAAACAGAAGGAATATTGTAACAAATTCAATAAAGACTTTAAAAATGGTCCACGTCAAAAAAAAATCTTTAAAAAAAATGAACAAAATTCTGACAAGTGCTACAACGTGGATGAACCTTGAAGACATGATGCTAAGTGGAATGAGCCACTTTTTAAAAGACAAGTATTGTGTGGTTTCACTTATATGAGATATACCTAGAATAGTCAAATTCATAGACAGAAAGTAGAATAATGGTTACCAGGGGCTGGGAAGGGGTGAAGTTATTGTTTAATGGATACAGAGTTTCACTATGGGATGATGAAAAAGTTCTGGATATGGATAGTGATGCTGGTTGCCCAACAGTGTGAATGTATTTAAGGCCACCGAATTGTACACTTAACAATGGTTAATCCTGAACTTGATATTATATTTTACTACAAAAAGACTTTAAAAATATGTTAATTCTCTTTATATTCATACTCTAAGTGCATTTATAAGTAAAACAAGAATTTGTTACTTGATGAAACTATAAAGAAAAATTATATACATTTTCTCCTGTTTATGCACGTAAAGGATGTCCTTTCTCAATACACAAGGCAGTACTATTAAAAGTTTTTTTCTTAGTAAAAAGAGATGGCTGGGAGGAATAGAAGCAGTCATGAACTTTTATTATTATGTGTTTACTCCACCACAAAACGAAGTTCTGCCTGACGAGTGTTGTTATAGTCCTTTTATATTTTTGTTCGTTAAAGAGTCCATAAATAAATTAGCATGTGGTTTTAGATTTCTGTAACACTGAGATTATCTCTTCAGAAATAACTTGAAACTCGATGTTTTCTTTGATCACGTACCCTATCCCTAGGTCAGAAGTATGTTTTCAGTTTAGATTATTTAGATAGTTACGTACAGTTCCAGTCGTTTCCTAGAGTGTTTTATACTGGCATTCCCCAATCTCAGTTCCCTATCCTTGAGGCTCAGACTCCTGGAGAGAAATAAACATGGAATGGAGGACTATTGTCACCTCCTTAATTCCAGGCACTATATTCTTCTTAACATGACCTTCAGTCTTTATGAAAGCCACAGTCAGTTCTGCTTATTTCTCTCTTAAAACCGAAATTTGATCTTCTCATTTTCCTGCTGAAATCCCTTCTGTGTCAGTCCATTGTTCTTAGGAAAAAATTAAAGATTCTTAATGTAGTCTCTAGGGAAAGAGTTTGGAGTGATGGAAAATAGGGTCCAAAGTTTTTTCATTTTTAATCGTCCTTTTTAGTCTTCCTACTCAACTATGTGCTTGGCTTCTTTCAGCCTTCATTACTCTTCCTAAAACCCAGCACATCCAGAGGTTGAAAATGTACATTTGAATCATAATAAAAGTACACCTAGCAAAGCACTTTTAGAGTCTGATTTTTCCCTTTGGGGGGCCTTCCACCTCTATAGCTTAATTCTCTGTCTGGAGATTTTTACATCTGGGAAAAAATACAATGTTTAAGCAAGTACCTTATATTCTTTCCCCCTTCCCTCCTTCCCTTATAGTAGTTAAGCCCATTACTGTCTCTGGGGATACCATCTCATAATAAGCATCTATGGTAATGAAAAGATTATGTAACCTCCCGGTGGAAGCCGTATCATTTAAAATTTTGAATTCCAGGATTCATTTGTTTTTAGGGAGCCTGTTGCTCAGACCTCTGCTAGATTCAGCAGTGAGATGGAGCTTCCAGAACTATACTTGCTCCCAAGTAATAACCTAATAACCTTCACTGTTACATAACAACAATGCTGTCACAGGTTTAAATATAGTTTAACAAGGACTTTGATGTACACTATCCCTCTAATCCTTGGAATAATTCTTTCAAGGCTGTTTAGGAATCAGCACTCTGATTTTAGTTGAAAAACTTGAGTCTTAGAGAATTAGGTGGTTTGCTCCAGGACTCACTACTGGTAGGAATAAGGGTGGGGACATAGACTGAGCTCTTCTGAGACCCAGTTTACATTACACATGTAATGTAAACTGGGTCTCGTTTCACTGTGACTTTTGGATGCTTTGTTTTTACTGATTATAAAAGTAACATCTTCATTGCAGAAAATAAGGAAGCATAAAGATGAAAATTAGAAATGCTTTCATTCCCACCATGCGGTGAGCCATTGTTAACATTTTAGTGTATTTCCTTCCAAGTTCTTCTGTACGGATGTGTGCGTGCAGTTTTGTGGATGTGCATATGTGAATCCTCACAAAACTGGCCTCATGTTTCATTGAAACTGAATGAAAACAGGTGCGCGGCAATGATGATGGAGCTGCCTCAGTGTATGTGTAATGTAAACTGGGTCTCGTTTTCTCCTCCTATCTGTTAAGAAGGAAGGAGCAAATTAGGGCCAGAGAAAGGGTTCACCCCAGTTCAACCTGTTTTTATTCTCTTCCAGTTTCAGAGAGAATATTCCTGGGTACCTAAAACCAGAGGGAGAGAAATATGTGATGTATCAGGGCCAAGTAGATAGAACACAAATCAGCCAGGGAGACCTGATTTAGGACTAGGAACTGTTACGGCAGGTGGTTTCACTAGCGTTCCAGGCACTACAGGGTCTCCTGGCTGGCTGAGAAGCAGACCATGCAGTGTAACACAGAGCAATGGCAGGGCAAGACAAGGAAGAAGTGTTGGGTAGAGACTTAAGCCTTGGGCTGGAAGATTGACAAACTAGTGTCTGAAGTTCTGCTCTGGAGCCTAACTAGCCACGCAACAATAGGGGAGTCTCTGATCCCTAGTTGTCTTCTATGTAAAATGGGGATCAGTATACAATTGATGTAAACCCTTTTTATAGTACCTGGCATATAAAATGCATTCCGCACATAGAAAGTAAAAATACGTCAGTTTGTCAGACCCTTGGTTGCCTGTTGTGGTCGGGCTAGCTTTCACTGCACTTCCAGGGAGACGCTCCACTGATTTGTTGGTGAAATTCCTTGATTCTCACAGTGTCTCTTCTTATTATGTAGACACTGCTACCTTAGAGATAGTCTCTGCTCCCACCTCTGCCACATCCACCTGGCGGGATCTGCTAATTCAATGCATAGCACGTTTGTAAAGGGCCTGCAGTGCGTTATCTGTTATGGTAGGCACCCTGGGTTTAAAAGGAGAAATAGGAATATGACTCTTCAGGAATGAAAACAGAGAAATAAAACAGTGATGCACCCACATGAAAAGTGGAAAGTGTGGTGCATGTGTCTGACGGAGGCTCACAAGATTGTATAAGACTCACACCTGGCTATGAAAGGGGGCGAGAGCGTCCCTTTATGCCCATTCAGAAATAACTCAGGAAGTGGGGAAGCAGGCATGCCACACAGCAGAAGCTGATTAAAAGCCTAAAAAAAAAAATGTACCCTGAGGGCTCAGATAATTGTTGCTGCCTCCTGTGGGGAAGTGTGGCAAGTAGGGTCATTTGGGGACTGGGGCATATCCTGCAGGACAACAGAACAGGATCACCAGCCCTCTTCCACTCTGCCCACTGGTCTGCCCTCCTTGCTTTGTTTTTTCCTTCTCCTTCCCACCCTAGAACTCTGATGGGAACAAGATTCTGGTGCTGCCATGGTGGGGACAGGACAAACTCTGTCCTCACGGAGCTTCCAGTCTACCATTAGATACAAAGAAGTGGGTTCAGTCTTGCTTTGATGAGACAATCTTGCCTTGATGACAATAAGTACATAGCCTTGTAGAGAATACAGAAGGGCTACCTCACTCCAGTCTGGTGAAAGGAGGGAGGGTTTCCTGGAGGACAGGATCTAAGCTGAGGGCTAAGCAGTGAGTAGGGCTTAACCACCGTGGACACTGACAGGAAGTTATTCCAGTCTAAGGAACAGCATGTACACAGGCCTGGAACTGAGGGAGAATGACAAGCTATCAGTATGGTTAGACAGCGAGGTGCATTCGCATGGTGGGCTTTGAGTGCACTTTTGCGGAGAGAGTGCCCTAAGTTGTTAAGATGCTATCATCTGGGAGGACCTTCAAGATGGCAGAAGAGTAAGACGCGGAGATCACCTTCCTCTCCACAAATACATCAGAGATGCATCTACATGTGGAACAACTCCTACAGAACACTTACTGAACACTGGCAGAAGACCTCAGATTTCCAAAAAGGCAAGAAACTCCCCACGTACTAAGGGTAGGGCAAAAAAAGAACAAAGGAAAAACAGACAAAAGAATAGGGATGGAACCTGCACCTCTGGGAGGAAGCTGTGAAGAAGGAAAAGTTTCCACACACTAGGAAGACCTTTCACTGGCGGAGATGGGGTGTGGGCAAGGGGGGGAAGCTTCAGAGCCACGGAGGAGAGCACAGCAACAGGGGTGCAGAGGGCAAAGCAGAGAGATTCCTGCACGGAGGATCGGTGCCGACCAGCACTCACCAGCCCGAGAGGCTTGTCTGCTCAGCTGTCAGGCAGGTGGGGGCTGGGAGCTGAGGCTTGGGCTTCAGAGGTCAGATCACAGGGAGAGGACTGAGGTTGGCTGCGTGAACACAGCCTGAAGTGTGCCACAGATAGCCAGGAGGGCGTCCAGTAAAAACTCTGGACCTGCCTAAGAGGCAAGAGACCATTGTCTCGGGGTGCACGGGGAGGGAGGATTCAGAACACCACTTAAATGAGCTCCAGAGATGGGGGTGAGCTGCGGCTATCAGTGTGGACACCAGAGACTGGCATGAGATGCTAAGGCTGCTGCTGTAGCCACCAAGAATCCTGTGTGCGAGCACAGGTCACTACCCACACCTGCCCTCCCAGGTGGCTGTGCAGCCCGCCACTACCAGGGTCCCGTGATCCAGGGACAATTTCCCAGGGAGAACACACAGCACGCCTCAGGCTGGTGCAACGTCACGCCGGCCTCTGCCGCCGCAGGCTCGCCCCACATCCGTACCCCTCCCTCCCCCCGGCCTGAGTGAGCCAGAGACCCCGAAGCAGCTGCTCCTTTAACCCCGTCCTGTCTGAGCCAAGAACAGACGCCCTCCGGCGACCTACATGCAGAGGCGGGGCCAAATCCAAAGCTGAACCCCAGGAGCTGTGGGAACAAAGAAGAGAAAGGGAAATCTCTCCCATCAGCCTCAGGAGCAGCGGATTAAAGCTCCACAATCAACTTGATGTACGCTGCATCTGTGGAATACCTGAATAGAAAACGAATCATTGCAAAACTGAGGTGGTGGACAGTCTCAGAGACCTTTGGGACAACATTAAATGCAGCAACATTCGAATTATAGGGGTCCCAGAAGAAGAAGAGAAAAAGAGAGAGTCTGAGAAAGTGCTTGAAGAGATTATAGTTGAAAACTTCCCTAATATGGGGAAGGAAATAGTCAATCAAGTCCAGGAAGCGGAGAGAGTCCCATACAGGATAAATTCAAAGAGAAACACACCAAGACACAATCAAACTAACAAAAATTAAATACAAAGAAAAAATATTAAAAGCAGCAAGGGAAAAGCAACAAATAACACACAAAGGAAACCCCATAAGGTTAACAGCTGATCTTTCAGCAGAAACTCTGCAAGCCAGAAGGGAGTGGCAGGACATATTAAAAGTGATGAAAGGGAAAAACCTACAACCAAGATTACTCTACCCAGCAAGGATCCCATTCAGATTTGATGTAGAAATTAAAACCTTTACAGACAAGTGAAAGCTAAGAGAATACAGCACCACCAAACCAAATTTACAACAAATGCTAAAGGAACTTCTCTAGGCAGGAAACACAAGAGAAGGAAAAGACCTACAATAACAAACCCCACAAAATTAAGAAAATGGTAATAGGAACGTATCCTATTACAGTACATATCGATAATTACCTTAAATGTAAATGAATGAAATGCTCCAACCAAAAGACGTAGACTGGCTGAATGGATACAAAAACAAGACCCGTATATATGCTGTCTACAAGAGACCCACTTCAGACCTAGGGACACGTACAGACTGAAAGTGAGGGGATAGAAAAAGATATTCCATGCAAATGGAAATCAAAAGAAAGCTGGAGTAGGAATTCTCATATCACACAGAATAAACTTTAACTTAAAGACTATTACAAGAGAAAAAGAAGGACACTACATAATGATCAAGGGATCAATCCAAGAAGAAGATATAACAATGTCAATCCCAATCTCCCAGTTCATCCCACCACCACCCCCCTACTTTCCTCCCTTGGTGTCCATACGTTTGTTCTCTACATCTGTGTCTATTTGTGTCCTGAAAACTGCTTCATCTGTACCATTTTTCTGGGTTCTACATATATGCATTGATACATATTTGTTTTTCTCTTTTTGACTTACTTCACTCTGTATGACAGTCTCTAGATCCATCCACATCTCTACAAATGACCCAATTTCCTTCCTTTTTATGGCTGAGTAATATTCTATTGTATATATGTACCACATCTTCTTTATACAGTCATCTGTCGATGGGCATTTCGGTTGCTTCCATGACCTGGCTATTGTAAAAAGTGCTGCAGTGAACATTGGGGTGTATGTGTGTTTTTGAATTATGGTTTTCTCTGGGTATATGCCCAGTAGTGGGATTTCTGGGTCATCTGGTAGTTCTATTTTTAGTTTTTTAAGGAACCTCCATATTGTTCTCCATAGTGGCTGTATCAATTTACATTCCCACCAACAGTGCAAGGGGGTTCCCTTTTCTCCACACCCTCTCCAGCATTTGTTGTTTGTAGATTTTCTGATGATGCCCATTCTAACTGGTGTGAGGTGATCCCTCATTGTAGTTTTGATTTGCATTTCTCTAATAATTAGTGATGTTGAGCAGCTTTTCATGTGCTTCTTGGCCATCTGTATGTCTTCTTTGGAGAAATGTCTTTTTAGGTCTTCTGCCCATTTTTGTATTGGGTTGTTTGTTTTGTTAGTATTGAGCTGAATGAGCTGTTTATATATTTTGGAGATTAATCCTTTGTCCACTGATTCGTTTGCAAATATTTTCTCCCATTCTGAGAGTTGCCTTTTCGTCACAAGCCCCCTTTCTTACTGGTCTCCACCCTTACTGTCATCTTTTGATTCTTAGGAAATGACCACCTTTATATCCTGCCTCAGGGCCTTTGCATTTGCTGGGCCTTCTGTCTGAAATGCTCTTTTACAACCTTCCCATGGATAGCTTCTAATCATTGAGTCACATCTTAAATGTCGTTCTTCAGAGAGGGCTTTTATTTAACCTCACAATCTGAGGTGCCTCATTTCTTCAGCTAGTCATTTTCTAGCATCTTAGTGTCCTATCGTTTTCTTCTGGTACAGTAGATTATCACTTCTTTCTTTGAGTGCCACAGTGTAAAAAGTTTGGGAAGCTCTGTTGGACCAGCACCTGTGGACCCCTCTTTCTTTCTTACCCTGTGTTGCCCTCATTGTTTGTGCTCTTCTACATCCATCATTTTGTTCCCAGAAAATCCTAGCCCTGGTTCAGTGCTTCTGTTACCAGGCCAAACTTGGGTCTGCTCATCCACTCATAGTAAAGCCCATCTACTGACGTGGGGTCGTGGTGAAGGAAAGTACAGCATTTATTGCAGGCCGCCAAGCAAGGAGTCTAGGGCCGCTGGTACTCGAAACACCTGAACTCCCTGATGGGTTTCAGCAAAGCATTTTTAAAGGCAAGGTGAGGGAGGGAACTCCCAGAGTATATGATCAGCTCATCACAATTCTCTGATTGGTTGACAGTGAGGTAACAGGGCAGTGTCACAGGGATTAATTTTATTATTCCTTAGGTGCTAGTAGGTCTGGGGGATACATGCTCATGGTCATCAAGTAATTAACATCTTGCATTTGGTAGTGGCTTTCACATCTGTAAAACAACTCAGGAAATGTGCATCAGACACTATTACCTATGTATTTCAGAGAGAAGCTAAAGCAGAGGTTATGGGGGGAAGACCTGTCCTGGGGAGGCCCCGTAGGATCTTGCTTGGTTACATATCTACTTCCCTTTGTTAGTATCCAGGAGGATAGGATTGCTGTGTGTAAATGGCACAGTGTGGATACTGGTACTCTTGCCGGAGAAAGTCCTTCTGTATTTTTCTTCTTTATTCTCCCTCTTTCTCTCTATGTCTCTCTCTCTGTCTCTCTTTCTCTCTCTCTGTCTCTCTGTCTCTGTCTCTGTCTCTCTCTCTATATATAAAGGAACTTTGATTCACTCGTCTCCCCTTCCTAACAGGTAATATTTATTAAATCCTTACTAGCTAATGGTTACTTTACATCACATGTTCCCTCATTGAATCCCCAAATCCACTCTGAGACCAGGGTCCTATGACTCTCATTTTACACTTGTGTTCAAAGCCACACAGCTAGCTGAGTTACGGAGTTAGGATTGAAAACTACATCTGTCTTATTCTATAGCCTCCTATTTATTATCAGATTTAATATACTTATGGGGCAAAATAATTCTACAGTAAACCCACACATCTATTATCTCTTTTAATGAATGTCTCTATCTGTACCACCTAAGTAAATAATCATATTAGTAGATGCAGCACAAAAGTAGTTTTCATAGGGAGGGGAAAAGGACCAGTCTCTTCCACATTCTCCTGTTTTTTGTTCCTCCTTGGACTGCCTAGTGCTAAATGGTTTTTAAATAGCAATTTAACCACCCACAGAGAGACGTTGATTTACAAATTTTCTTCCTGTACATCAGTGCTGTTACTCTTTCCCTGGTTTTGGAGGTTTGGTTGAACTTGTGCTTAAAATAATGGATGGGTACAATTTGTAAGAACAACACAACTGACCAAATTTGAAAAGGAAAATGTGTTTATATACATATTTTCCTTTCAGTCTGTTTCTGTGGAGATTAAAAAATATTTGGCACCTGAAGCTGCAGTTGTAACAGAGAGAAATCTTTTAAAATACATAGAATCACAGAACGTTATAGCTGGAAGGGACCATGTCTGGGAGTTGGTGACAGAGAACACAGGTCCCATTCTATCTATGATCACGTAGCAAAGGAGTGGCTGTGTGGTGGGCTGTGAATCATAGTTTGTTCAGCAAGAGGGGGATGGCTTACTTTCTAAGTCTAATTTCCTTCATTTGTAAAATGTGGGCAGTAAGAGCGCTTACCCCAGAGAGCAGTTGTTACATGCCTCACACACAAATTGTTTATCACTATGTCTGACCCACATGGGCTCCAGAAATGCCAGCTGTCCTCCTTTTTCTGTTCCTTTCCTTCTTTCTTCTGTATTATCATTAAACCTTCAGTGACATTTTTTAAAAGCCTTCTGGGTTTCACATACTATTTTCTTTGATGCCAGAGATTGGTAATTTATTTGGGAGGTAAATGATCATTGTTTGTTCTGTACATTTCAATAGACGCCATTTTCCCCTTCATTTTCAAATAAAACCTAGTTCTGGTATCTTCACGATCTAGACCATTCTTCTCTCCCGTCATTCCCACAAAAACTCTGGAGTGTTTATTAGAGGTCAGTCACTGAACTTGATGTTTACATACACATAATTATTTTATTCACCTCGTGCAAAACAGCTAAAGTCAGCATTATCTTCACTTTTCGGTTGAATAACTTAACTGAGAGAGGTTAAGTAACTTATCCAAAGTTATGGCTTGTAAGAGGCAGAGTCAAGATTCGAAATCTGGGCTATTTTAACTCCAAGCACAGCATCTTACCTACTGTGCCATAAAGCCAATGGGGACCGAGAATACTTAACCTTCTGTCATATAAAACTGTCATAGAACTAGTTACTTGTTTATGACAGATTCCAATCCTTTCATGGTTAGGGGTTAAGCTTCAGAGCCACCAGAGAAGACCCAAACCCACCATGGCTACTGTGCCATCACTTCCACCTTAACGTGTCTATTAGAACCCTAGAAAAGCCTGTAATTTCCTGAGTTTTAATTCCAAAACAAACCCATGGATCATTTCTTCCTACATCCTCCCTCTTGTGTGGAGATATTGCTGGACAGAAGCTGCCCCCTTGATGGCAGCTTCAAATGTGAGATACACCTTCTGAGTTGTACAAGTCTCAAGTTCTCGTAATTAATTCTAATGAACAGGAATTCTCTTATTTATGAAGGAGAGGGTGGGTCATGCTTTTCTGTGTGAATGTATCTAGTACTCCTAGGCCATGAGGTAGATCATCCCTTTGGGCAGTTCTAGTTACTGTTCATTTTTTCAAAACACTATTGTATTCCTTAGTAATTCACTACATTTATACCAACGATGAATTTATTTCACAAGACTTACATTTTCTTAGCTTTACATCTTGCTTCTGATGTATTATCTACGTACAACAAAGTCATGATCTTCGCCTATTCAAATTTTACCCATCATTTGGATTTCATTTCAAAAGATACCTCAGGCACAAAATTTTCCTGATCCTTTCGTTTGACCCTATCCTTCCAACCCCACTCCACCAGAGACAGACAAAACAACTAGACAAGACTACACCTGCCCCTGAACTTTCATAGTGTTTTAGCTTTTCCCTCCGGTGACAATTGACAGTGTATACTTTGTACAATAAATTTCTCTGTACCTGTCCCATCCTCTAGTCTGTGCTTTAGCAGTGTAGAAATTATTGTATGATTAGGATGCTGTGAGTTTTTAAGAAACAGAAAACCCAACTAAAATTGACTTGCACAGTGAAATATTATCTCATTTAACAGAAGTTCTGAGTTAACAGAGTTCCAGAATTGCTTAATTCAACTGCTCCACAATTCTGGGCCTGGAGATTCTATTCCATGGTTCTCGTCATTTGTCCCTCATAGACTCAAGCTGGTTGCCACGGCTGCAAACAACACCTCCCCAGAGGTCAACATTCAAGAAGACGAAGGAAGCAGGTCCATTGCCTCAATATACTTTATATTATCATTCCCAGTTATTCATCTTGGAAGAAAAGATTTCCCAAGTGTTCTCCATTAGAATTTCTCTGTATTTCATTAGCCAGAACTGATTCACAAGCCTGCCCTCGAACCAGTGACTAGCAAAGGGGAATGAATAGATTATCACCATTGGTTAAGATCAGTCGAAGTTTAGATCAGTTAAAATCTATCCCCTGGGACTGAGGGAGGGGCCTGTCTTTACTGAGCACATTGCCATCTGTCTACTGAATAAAACTGGAGTTCTATTAGCAATCAAGGAGGAAATGGCTCTGTTAAATAGCATCAAGAGTATTTAAATACATTGAATCTGTGTCCTGTAGATGAAATATTTGCCACAGCTTTGACTTAGCTCTCTCTGCATTTCTCACATTGGCTGGTAAGATCTCAACAAACGCTATTGGACATAATTCATTATTTTATTCAACAAATATTTATTGAAAAACCTACTATATGATGAGACTGTTCTAGGGGTTAGATATACAATGGTATGTAAAATCAGGTGGGACCCCCCACCATTAATATAAAAATAATAGCTAAGCTACAGTGTACCAGGTACGGTGCTCAAACTTTACATGCATTATTTTAATCCTTAAAACACTATAGGATACGTTCTATTAAAAATCACGATTTTTCTGATGAGAAAACTGTGAACCAAAACAGTTAAGAATCTTGATAAAGGTGACAAAGGTAAGATTCAAGCCAAGTTTTGCATGAATCCTTTTAAAATAATGTGTGTGTTTGTGTGTGTGTGTGTACATGTATGTGATAGGTCTATCTTGCTTGCTGGCATAGTGAGTTCTCTGATTTTATTTTGATTTAAAGGATATCTTTTATTATGTTCTCTTAAACTCCATAAGAGCAGCTTTTATATTATGGGGGATTTGGGGGAAGAGGCTATTTATCTACATGATGTTTCAGGTGATGGTTCTCTTACTTCGTGACTTTTCTATCTGAAGAGTAAGGTCTGACTTTTGAGGAATCCACTTGTAGACTGGGAAAGGAATTTCAGTCATCATTTTAACTCCTCTTAGTTTCAACCACCTTATATTTTCATCAGTATCAGGAAAGAAACCTCATGGTTCAGTACTGAGCAAGATCTACACAACAGAAGGATTTTGTTGTCCCTGTAAAAGATCTTAAAAATTAAGCTACCCATGTTAAAAAGTGGAATTATTTCACATAGAATGGGGATTTCCACCCAGTAATGAAAAACAGACTGGCAGCACTGGGGGCATGCTGGCAGGGGTGCATCTTCTCAGGGCAACCGTTGGCAGGAACTGAGTAGCTCCTGCCTGGCTTGGATGGGGCCAAGACATCCAGTTTGCCGTGATAACAACATTTTTACAGCCGATTGCTTTACTCATTTTAGGTGTCTGTTATTTTAGCATCTGCTACAGGAAGCAACTTCAGAATTTTAGTGGCAACATCAAAAACTGAGTGCAACAACAAACATTGTTTGTTCACATTGTGTGAGACCTGGGGCTCAGCCCAAGCTCTTCCCAGCAGGGCTGGCTTCGTGGTTGTGCCGCCTATAGGATCACAAAGGGTCTTATGCTCAGAGGCGTCCCGCATTTGATTTAATGTTCTGTTGTCATGTCCTTAAAATTCTTAATTTTAGAACAAGGGGCCCTAGATTATCACTTTTTACCAGGTCATGTAAGCCATGTAGCCAGTTCTACTGTCAGGTGCACTATGTCTTCTCATGTATGGCTCAGGTTGAAGGAGCAGCCACTTCCAGGGCATGACGTTCTCATGGAAAAAGGCTGAAGGTCGTGGGGCTGGACTCACACCACAGCATGCCTCTTTTTAAAAATACTTTATTGAAGTATAGTTGATCTACAAAGTGTTAATTTCTGCTGTACAGCAAAGTGTTTCAGTTATATATATACACACACACATATATAAAACTTATTCTTTTTCATATTCTTTCTCATACTGTTGATCACAGGATATTGAGTATAGTTCCCTGTGCTGTATGGTAAGACCTTGTTGTTTATCCATCCTATATATACTAGTTTGCATCTGCAAATCCCAAACTCCCAATCCTTCCCTCCTCCCCGTACCCCTGATCTCTGGGGCAACCACAAGTCTGTTCTCTATGTCTGTAAGTCTGTTTCTCTTTCATAGGTGGGTTCATTTGTGTAGTATTTTAGATTCCACATATAAGTGATATCATATGGTATTTGTCTTTCTCCTTCTGACTTACTTCGCTTAGTATGATAATCTCTAGGTCCATCCATGTTGCTGCAAATGGCAATATTTCATTCTTTTTTATGGCTGAGTAATATTTCACTGTGATGTTTATTACATCTTCTTTATCCATTCGTCTGTCAATGGACATTTAGGTTGTTTCCACGTCTTGGCTATTTACTGTCATAGCAGTAAATAGTACTGCTATGAACATAGGGGTGCATGTATTTTTTCGAACTATAGTTTTGTCTGGGCATATGCCCAGGAATGGGATTGCTGGATCATATGGTAACTCTGTTTTTAGTTTTTTGAGGAACCTCCATACTGTTTTCCTTAGTGGCTGCACCAATTTACATTCCCACCAACAGTGCGAGAGGATTCCCTTTTCGCCATACCCTCTCCAACATGTATTTTTGTAGACCTTTTAATGATGACCATTCTGTCTAGTGTGAGGTGTTAAAGAATACCTCTTAAAAGCCTCTACCAGGAACTGGTACATGGCCACCTTCCATGAGTCAGGCATGTCACATGGCCAAGCCCAAAGTCACAGTTGTGAGGAAGTATGCTTCACCCAAGAAAGCACCTACCATGCCAGTCTAATCCTGCCCTGGAGTTTGTCAAACCTGAGGCGGTGACAAATCCTGTTCCCACATACCTGATATCCTGTCTAGAGCCGATGATCAAGGCTTAGTTGGATAGAGTGGCCAATTGGTAATGTCACGGGGTCTGTAAGATAATATCAAATGGCAGGTAATCAGTTTACCTAGAGTTAATAGTTTAGTCTTTGAAAGTTGTAAAACCAATCATGTTGGCTATAGTTTTTCTCACAAATTATTCCTTGTTCAAATTAAAGACCAATTTGAGTCTTTAATTTGAACTCAAGTTCAGTATCAAATATCAAAATGTACCGTGAATCATTTTACTGTGTTTAAGTACTAATTTGTCTTCATCGTGGGTGTAGTTTTCTCCACTTGGTTTTTCAAGCGAAGATGATGAAATTAAATACATCAGTAGCCTATTTAGCTTTGATATCAAGATTTTTTGTGGAGTATTATTGCTCCCTAATTAATTGAGTTTTCAGATCTCTGGTGACTTAGAGGAGCTTCAGTCGTGACACATAACCCATCTGCAATGTCAGAACCTAATTTCAGGCTTCATCATTATGATTGAGATGAGGAATGTGGCTTTATGAATCTTTATAAAAAGAACAAATAGAGACTTTAAAATTCTGTCCCTGTTACATAGAATTTCTTTTTGACAATCCCCAGAAGTTCCTCTGTTACAAAGAAATCTGTAGTTCACACATAAGACACATTTCTGAATCTGAACTGAGGTTGCGGAGTTGTCAGTCCCTAAGCTCAGACTTGGGGACTGTGGTTCAGGTCATGCATCTGAAGTGTGAGTCCTCTGATCACAGAGAAGAATGCGTACTGAGGGAGCTGGGGCCTGTGAGGAAGGCAGAGCAACAGTGGTAGGGTTGTTGGATCAAAACTTCGGTCAGAATTTGTACTGAACCATATGACAGTTTATCAATATTGAGTTCCTAAAATGTTGCCAGAAAGCAATCTTCATCATAAAACCTGAAGGAAGTAATTATGAAAACCCTGACCACCTTTGTTGGTATCATACCATCAGGTTTTCAAAGGATCCGTCCATCCACCCTCTCAGGTGCTCATTACAACATTCAGGTACCCAAGGCAGTCCCAGTATTACTATTATTTCTATTTTATATAAAAGGAAATGAAAATCCAGGGGTCATACAGCCCATAAGGGGAAAAAAAGAAGAGAGATTTCCTGAACTCCGACCATTGCTGCGGTTCTGCTGGAGTGTAAGTTATCTCTGGTGGAAATGAGAATTCCCTCCGTGACTCTTCTGTGTACAGCCAGCTCAGCTAAGTGTGCAGGTTTCAGATTTGGAGAGAACTGGGTTTGACTCCCAACCCACTTACTAGCTGGGAGACCTTGGGTAAGCTACACAAACTACTTCAACTTCCTCAAATGCATGCGATAATAACCCCCCAAAGCATGTGTTATTAATATTATCAGGATTATATGAAATATGGCATGAAAAATACTGAGCATGGTCCCTAGGACGCACTAGTCTTGGAGATCCTGGAATAGCCTTCCTACATAACTTTGAACAGCGTAAGAAATAAAAAAAAATCTAGAGAGCAAAATATCACCTTATTGGGCAGGTTGGAGAATATGTCTTTAACTGTCATTGCCAAATGGACTTGCTAGTAAGTGAGCTCAGAATTGATCTCCAGTCATGGCAGTGCTTATCCAAGACAGGCTGACTTCACAAAAGAGCCTCTTTTACCAGGGATGACATGAAGGAGTAGAGGAGTCGTGCTCCTCCAAGAAGTCAAAGGAGGAGCTGAATGAAATGTTCTTAGTTCCTCTAGCCACATTTGTCAATCAGAGAAATCTCTCCACTACCCCAGGGACAAAATGTATAAGAGAGTGGAGACAGGCCATGGGTTATACTAACTGAGCTCCCATCATAAGGAATGAATATTAAGAGTGGAGAAACACCACTATCGTAATTTCTCAATAAATCTTAGCTATTATTGTTATTGGAGTTCAAGTAGGAGATTTAAGAGTATACTCAAACATCCATGACTAAAAGGTCTCCAAAGTTCTGCAAAGCCCCCAATCCTCCATGATAAGTCTGCCTTTTATCTATAACTGGGGTTAAAAGCAATCTTGCTGCTAGAAGGGGGTTACATGAACAAGCTAATCTGTGTCTGTGACTTACCCTTATCAAATTGTAGATTCCTTTAGAGGCAGAAGCTATGTCTTATATATCTTTATATTTCCCACAGTTCCTTGCAGAGTCTTCACCAATAATAATTACACTGATTACTCATCTAGCTATGAATTTTACAGCTTGCAAAGCACTTTTGTGTTGATGGTCTCATTTGGTCTTTTCACCAGTCCCAAGAGGGAGGGAGGGAAGAAAGGTTGCTCGCCTCATTTCACATCTGAGGATGTTGAGGCCCAGAAGAGCCCTGTGACTTGTCCACTAATGAAGCAGAGTGCCATCGTTTGTTTCTGCAAATGGAATGTAGGTCACTGACTCTTAACACAGTGTGCCTTCCATTAATTTTTTTTTTTTTTTATCTGAATGGGACTGATTTCCCCGGAACTAGTTGATCTAACATGTGGCATCCTAGGAGTTTCAGCAGTGTTCATAAGACAAGGTAAACTTCTCAGACTGGGAGCGTTTGGAGGTTTGCTTTACTTAGGGTTTCTGCTGATACCTCTGCCATTCATCCATTTATCGGGAGATGTGGGTTATGGTGACGGGAGTAAGGGGGCTGAGCTGGAGGAGAAACACAAAAATGGCTGATGAGATAGCACCACATGTGGAGGTGAAAATGATTGTCGTAAAGGGAGAAGGCATTATAGAGTCAGTAGCATCTCTTATGGGTACGGATACCTGAATTGTTGTCTCCCAGAGATCCAGAAGCCCATAGGAGAAAGGCAATTTTAGCAGTAAGAGTAAATTCAGATACATTTTGCCATGGGTGTCATTAATTAGAACCATATCACTGTGTCACTAGCTCCAGTCACACCCTATAGCACAATGGAAAAAGACAATATGGTAGGCAGAATAATGCCCCCTCCCCAATATCCACATTCTCATCCTTTGAGCACATGACTTTGTTACCTCCCATGGCAGAAGGGACTTTGAAGATGTGGTTAAGTTAAGGATCTTGAAATGGGGAGAGTATCTTGAGTTATCTACATGGGCCCAATGTAATAACAATTGTATAAGTGAAAGGAGGCAGGAGAGTCACAGAAGAATATGTTATAGTAAAAGTAGAGGTTGGAGTGATACAGTTGCTGGCTGGGGGCCATGAGCTGAGGAATGTAGGCTACCTCTAGAGAGTGGAAAAAGCAAGAGATTGATCTCTCAAGTCGTCAGAAGGAAACAAGAAATGCAGCACTGCCATCACCTTGATTTTAGCCTTGAGAGACACATTTTGAACTTCTCACCTCTAGAACTGAGTTAATACATTTGTTTTATGCTGCTAAATGTTCGGTAATATTTTACAGCAGCAAGAGGAAACAATACAGACCAAGTAAGGCTTAAATTTTGGTTCCTGCATTTAGTAAGTTCATACTTCAGGCAAGTTATGTCTAAGTAGCAATTACCTAATACTTACAAAGAGATGATAATAGTGTTTTCTTCACTGATTAAATGAGACAACGCATGGAAGATAGTTGCACCCTGTGTGTCACATACTAGGAGGCTGATTAATGGTTTTTATAATGCCACTCAATATTATCTTTTGTTTTTTTGCTCTAATATTTCATCAGCTTCAAAATGATAGAAATTAACTTCTAAATCTAAGAATTGCAGCAGGTCTCTGTATACCATAGTCCACCTCAGGGAAAAAAAAGATTGTTTAGCCTGTTGTATTTCTTCTATACACAAGAAAATAATCGGATCTGAGTACTTCACCTTGGGAGTGGGAAGTGGGTTATAGAGAGGGTTATATTACAGGTTCTGTAAGAGAATGCTGAGAGAGGCTCAGAAATATGGTCAGTAGTAACCATAGGCTTGTAGCAAGATGCTTAAATTTTTCCAACAGACTAGTTTTTGAGGAAACTCCTAAACTACAAATTTACACAAAGATGATATTTTTAAAAAAATGTCAGAAGGCATTTACTTGGAACACTGCCCCCTTCACCCTTGCAGCTGGTGACCAGTTCCTATGCATCCATCAGGCTTCAACTTATTACTCTTCTGTCTGGAAAGTGTTTCCTATTCCCCCACCCTCCTACCCCTGTCTGAGCTATGCCATTCTCAAGACACCATGGAAGGAGTCACAGTACCACTTTGTAACTATGTAATTTGTCTTTAAGTTCCATGAAAGAAGGGGTCCTGACCTTCTTGTTCACTGTTATCCCCATCTCTGAGCACAGGCCTCACTAAATACTTATTTGAGGAAAGGAAGGAAGGCGGGCACTAGTTTGAGTCCTACCCCGGATATTATGAGCCTTGTAAACTGGACAGTCTTCTAAGCCTCCATTTCCAAATCTGTAAACTACAGTGTTTTACCTATCAGTCTCATAGGGGTGTTGTGAGGTTTAAGGAGGGTAAAGCAGATCCAAGCATGCATGGTAGATTATGTAAAAGTGACACATCTTTGCTTCAGATCCACACGAAGGCCAGATTTATTCCGTATGCACTGATGGGCATCTCCCACCTTGAGCACTGTGTTAGGCCTTGAGTGTAGTGCAAACAGAACAGACAGTCTTTGTTCTATGTGGAGTGTAAAGGTCTAGTGACTAGTTCAACAATAGCACAGCAACGGTTGCCTCCTTCATCTGGATAAAAGGATCTTCTTTTCACTTTCCAAGACGAAAACATCTCCAAAGAATATGTGCTAGCCTGTGTAAGGAATAAAGAAGTGAAAGAATGTTTTTACCTTACAGAAGTCCAGGACTAACAGGGAGTAAATACATATGCAAACAGCTCAGACGTAAGGCAGACTATGGACCAATCTGTAACATAGATCCCACAAGGGGCATGAGGGGATGGGAAGATAGTGGTACCTCACTTGGAAGGAGGTGGAATCTGAGTTGAGTAGGGCTCTCTAAGTCATTTAGTGATCTTTATAAATTGAGTATTCGTGTAGGCAGAGTGCATCGTCTATGTAGTTGCTTGTATCGAGGCTGAAAAGGAGAGACTGATTACTAAGAAAACAGAAAAGCCCAGTGCAACATAATGTAGAGTATTTCAATTAGATAGCAGACGAAGGATAATGGGAAATAAAACTGTAAAATATAATTTTAACGTTCAGAGCCCATGTTTTAGAGCTTCTCCAAATACCTGCTGAGATAAGGCCTGATTCTGCCCGTTGAGAGCCATCACTGGTTTGTGAACAGAGTATTGCCGTGGCACAAAAAGATAGGGAGTAGAGGGAACTCGTGATTTGTTGCTTCCTACCTGTCAGTGTCTGAAATTCTGGCCCTATCAACATCTTCCTGTATGATTAGAGAGTAGAAAAATCTTACTGGATTCCCCTATTTATCCCCACATTGAGATTTATATCCCTGGGTAAGCCTTTTTTTTTTTCTGGTAGAATGTTATGTTTACTGAAGGAAATATCACAGTTGCAATATTTCAGCTAATTTCCTTCTCCCTCCCTCCCTATCTTTCCCTCTTTCCTTCCTTCCTTCCTTCTTTCATTGAGGTATAATTGACATACAATAAGCAGCAAATATTTAAAGTGTACAGTTGAGTTTTGATATATGTATATACCTCCCAAACCATCATAAAATCAATTTAGCTAATAAAGCTATCATCTCAAAGTTTCCTCCTGGCCCTTTGTAATCTCTCCCTCTGTTCCCTCCTCATTCCTCGACACCAGGCAACTGCTGAACCGCCTTCTGCCACTATAGATTAGTTTGCATTTCCTAGAATCACATAAATGGAATAGCACAATAGATGTTTTTTTTGCCTGATTACTTTCACTCAGTGTTATCTTGAGGATCATTTGTTTTGTTGCTTGTATTAGATTCTTCCTTTTTATTGCTCAGTGGTATTTCATGGTACGAATATGCTCCCATTTGTTTATGTATTCACCTTTCGATATGGGTATTTGGGCTGTTTCTAGTTTTGACTATTAAAGCCAGCTTCTGTGAACATTGGTGTGTAAGTCTTTGTGTGGTCATAGGCTTTATTTTCTCTCGTTCAATTCATTTCTTTGCCTTCACTCATTTTCCCTGTAGATTGAGAGTACTCTAAGGGGCAGCCCCAGGTAGTGGGTAAATACCAAAAGGACACACAGAGTATTGGATTCTATGTTTCTATGAATTTTCCTTCATGAGCAATTGAGTAGTAGGAAGAGGCCATCAGGAGCTTACTTGAAGGTCATGGGAATTCTAAATAATGAAGCATAATGTAATGATTCATAAGGCTGCAAATATGTGAACCTAAAAAATGAAAATGAGGAAGAACTTCCTACATGTTTGAACTATTAAGAGCGGATTGGGATTTTAGTAGAGCAAATGAGCTCCCAGTTAGGAATGGCATGCAAAAGGACCTGGGCAAACACTCATGGGGGGTATTTATCTTCAGTTCATTTCAGTCCATAAGTATGTATTGAATGTGTACTCTGGGCCAGACGCTAGGGCCGTGATGGCAGACAAATCACAGCAAACCCACAGCCTAGCCGGGGAGACTGGAAAGAGAGCCTGCGATTGCAATACAGTATAATAAACATTTGTAATAAGTGCGTGCAGAGAGTGCCAGGGGAGCATCTTATCAGAAACATCTGGGCCATTAAGGGGTTAGAGCAGTTAGTGGAGGATTTCAGGAAGAGGTCTGATGCTCTCAATTAGGGAAAGCTGGGCAAGAGAGGGATGGAGAACATTCTCATAGAGATAGATGGTGCAGACAAGGAGAGCAGCGGGTGCAAAGATGGGAATCCCAAGAAAGATGACATGATGGGGGATGGGGAGGTTCTGAGTGCTGGGAACATGACATGGGATGGGGAGCCTGCTCTTAAAATATGAAGTGCTGGTGTGCCGTACTATAGAGTTTGGCAGTCGGGATCCACAGAAAGGGCTTGCGGTGATCCAGACTCAGATTCGTTTTAGAAGAAGGTCAGGAGAATGGCCAACATACCTGAATGGGGAAAGACCCTGAGCAGGAAGGTAATATGGGAGCCTGAACTAAGGTGAGGATAGTAGGATAGAGAAAAGTGACAGTTTTCAGAGGCTTCTAACATTACTGAGGTGTCCAGTAACCCCACACCAAAACTTTCACCGAGAAATTCAATGAGTCTATCAAAGTTTGCTGTAGGAAATACCCAAATGATAAATGAAGAGTCCACCCCACACAAGTATAGGGGGGCAATAACCACAAAGGCATTTTTAGACTGCAGTAGCCAGACCTGGGATTTCTAGTTGAAAGTGTTTTCTCTCCTGACTCCCAGACTCAAGGAGTGTTGGTGGTAGTCGCCTCTCTCAGGGAATTTTTGATGAATGCCAATCCCTGTTGTTTACTTTCCATTTTTCTCCCTTTAATGTATCGTACATAGATTTTTATGTGCCCCTGTTTCATCTGCGTAACTCTTTTGTTGCCATGGAAATCAGCTTCAATTTTCTCCCATTCTGGCAATTGTGTTTTTATAGTCTCCTGCTTTCAAAAAGATAAGCTGCCTTATGTTTATTTCTTGGGGATGCCAAAAGTTGACCTCGCTCGAGACACAGCCAGCCTTTACTTCAAGACTACACTGCAGTTATTTATTGTAGCTGATGCCATTTTGATTTCTGCCTGTGAGGTTGGTTTCCGCTAAAATTTCTTTTGGCTTTTACATACCTCTGCTATCCAGGGGCTAGAGCTCAGCAAGACTGCAAGATTAAATTCTAGGTGGGCTCGGGCTCAGGGCACTGAGGTTGAGCCACAAACTCTCTATGAAAGATGAGGGAAGCCAGTTTGGATCAAAGGAGGAAGCTGCAAGCGGTGAGTTCTGGTCCTAGCTCAGCTGCTAGTTGGCTTTCTCACCTTGGTCTCACCACTTCTATCTGTATCTTCATTTCCTCATGTCTAAAACCAGGAAGATGGAGATTAGAACTCGTCATGAAGTGAGGTGGTATATGAAAAAGATAAAAAGTACAGCAACTTGGTTAAAGTAGGGAGGAATTCACTATCTTGACTTGAGGGATTTCTTACCATTTTTATCTTTCGGATTCAAGAGGATTTCCTGTAACTATGAAAAGTCTGCAGTTATGAGAGTTGTTTCTATTGCCTGATGTCTGGTTGTCATGCCCACCGTTTGAAATCAGTTGTAATTAGCTCACCTCTCCTGGCATTTTCCAATTTGGTGTACCTCGAGCTACCCAAATCTGTGTGTGTTCACGGCACCCACCAATTCTACCTGTATCTTTAACTCATACAATTGGGCATATAAAACTATCAGGTTGGACAATTTTTCATTGTTTAGATTTTTGTTAGATATTTTAATTAATGAAATATGGAAATTTAAGATTCTGTAGGGCATGGATACAGAAACAGTAATTCATTCAGTAAATACAGGTTGAATGTGAGAGGCACGAACCATGTTAAACGCTGATGATAAAGCTGCGAAGGCAGGGGATTCCATCCTCAGGGAAGCTGCAGTTGAGTAGAAGTGTCAAACATGTGGAAGATGAATGCAGTATAGTGTAATGACTGCCCCTTTTATAGAAGGAGGCACACTGGGCTTGTCACCCGGATACAGTGGTGGTGGCAGTAGTGGTAGTGGTGACCACAGTGGCCGTACGAAGCTTCTCCAAAGAAATGAACACTGCACTGGGTCAGTGCGAGCTCAATGAACAGGGTGGAGTGGTACCCCATGGCACTGCAGGAAGGAACTGTGTAGGTGAGGGCCAAATCTGGAAAGGTCTTCTCTATGGCTTTGTATATGGACAGTAATGCTTAGTGTTTATTGTTGAGGCAGTGGGGAGATGTAGGGGTCATGGTTCTAAAATGGCTACTTAACAGAAACCAGCTCAAAGTGGCTCATGCTAAATAATTGTTCATTTTGTTACAAAGGTAAAAAGTGTCTTACAGGACCTAAGAGGTGATACAACTGGCCATCAAAAAGAGACTGAAAATATGAAGATGTCAGGAGCCTTGAGTATCCAGACTCTGCATCTCATGGCTTCTAGGCTTCTCTCTGCCTGTCTGCCTCATCCTTCTTTCTCAAATGATTGGCTTGCTTTGCTATTCATGGCCCACAGTGGATATCCATAACTCCCACATACACAATTTATGATTCTGGCTATGCAAAGACACTAATGTATAATGTTTCAAACAAATGAAAGTTCACATTTACAAGGGAGAGAATCAGATCAGCTTAGACAGTGTCAAATACATACCTCTGGTCAGATAATCTATAGCTGAAGTTTAGTCCCAGTGTACCAACATGAGTTTTAGAGAAAGCACTCTGTCTCTCTTTATGGATTAGAGAAAGGGGTGGGAGGAGATAGAATAGTTACCAGGGAATAGAGAATATAATTGTGACGTTGAAAGGGGCTTAGCAGCCTTTGAAGGATAAACAGGGATATAATCATTTCAGGTTGTTTTTTAAATTCTGAATGTAACATGTGCCCATGTTAACAAATGCAAACAACAGAGATGTAAAAATAGGAAGAAAATCCTCCTGACACACCCCCTTCTCATTTTTATTCAATGACCTATTCATTCAACAAATATTAAAACAGTATGTAATATATGCAAGGCAGCAGGCTGGGCACAGAATACAACTGGAAAAAGACAGATTCAGTCCCTGCCTTGACAAAGCTTATGGTCGAAAGTATTTTTTACAATATTTTTCTGTGCATCTTTCCAAAAAAATTGTATGTATTTATAGGAAAGGTGTGTATAGATATATTTTTAACCTACAGATTCATTTCATATACATTATATGTAATATATAGTTTATGTATATCTAATTGGTGGCTTATTTAAATTGTAAATACAAATGTGGAACATATTCTAATGTCAGCATGTGCAGAGCTTCTTCCCTCCTTTAAACACAGGACTCAATCAGACATTCTTGCTGTCTTGGACCATCTCCACCCTAGGAGGTGCTATCGATCTGTAATGTGGCCCTGTTCTCCATCCAGTCCCTGAACTGGACTGCCTGTTTACCTCCTGCACCTACCAAGCCTCTGTAGTGGGGTCTGTTCAACTCTTATAAAGACCCCACATATCTTTTTTGAATCAGTGTTGTTGTCCCTTTCAGATATATAGCCAGGAGAAGGCATTATGCCATGTGAAATAAGTCAGAGAAAGACAAATACTGTATGATATCACTTATATGTGGAATCTAAAAAATACAACAAACTAGTGAATATAAGAAAAAAGAGGCAGACTGACAGATACAGGGAACAAACTAGCAGTTACCAGTGGGGGTGAGCAACATAGGGGTGGGGGAGTGGGATGTACAAACTGTTGGGTGTAAGAGGCTCAAGGATGTACTGTACAACACAGGGAATAGAGCCAGTATTTTGTCATAACTATAAATGGAGTATAACCTTTAAAAATTGTATAAAAAATAAAATAAACATTTATAAAAGTGAAAAAAAAAACCACGGAAAGGACTGACTGGCTCTCAGCACAGTGATGCTCTCTATTCCTACAGGTTCCTTGGAAACTTGTTGCTCTTTTCTGTGCCGTGGGTAGTTATGTTCCACAGAGTTGCCACGAGCACCGACTTAGTGATAGAACCATTACCCCTAAGTGAAATAAAGAGTTAAGTTCCTACAGGCCTCTGGTCACATTTTCGTCAACTAGACAATACACAACTTTGTTTGATGTGTGTTTCTGTTCGGAGACATCATGTTTAATGTACATTGTTAATTGATTAACATTAAATTCATGGCCAACAGCAATGTAACTTCATGTCTGCAGAAGGCACATCACAGCCCTCTTGTGCATAGGAACACTAGACAGCACTTCAGTGCTGTGCACTTGGGGCTATTTTTTTTTTTTTTTTTTTTTTTTTGTGGTACGCGGGCCTCTCATTGCTGTGGCCTCTCCCGTTGCGGAGCACAGGCTCCAGACAGGCAGGTTCAGCGGCCATGGCTCACGGGCCCAGCCGCTCCGCAGCATGTGGGATCTTCCCGGACCGGGGCACGAACCCGTGTCCCCTGCATCGGCAGGCGGACTCTCAACCGCTGCGCCACCAGGGAAGCCCTCAGGGGGCTATTTTAAACAGGGGTAGCAGCAACTAAAAGCACACAAATGTGGAAAACATGAGACTCAATAGAGTACAAAAGAGATACTTGTTTACAGTATGAGAACTAAAATGAGAAGGCAGAGTGTCCTTTTGTTTGACACCGGGACATGTTGGGAACATGTTTGTTTTGTGGTTCAGGTTTTCACTGCTCTGTGCATGTCTGCAGATGCCCGCAAGAGCACCGTGAGTGTGGAGAGCAGCATTTGGGAGCAGAGGTGGTTATGGAGCAAGACCAGGAGTGCTGAACAGCCCCGCTGTCCTCCACCTCCAGTATCATTCTTTCTATTTTTCTGAAGCCACTCCTTTTCGGCCCCACCCAACTTGGAAGTCTCCTTCTGGAATTCCAAATAGAAAGCTGATCACAAGCCACCTCTGCTTTCAAGTTTTCCCACAACTTTTGTAATACCGTCTACTTTGGAATTTCTGCACCAAGGAGGGATTTAGTTTGGTATTTAGTATTTAATATTTAGTTAGTTATGTATGAAAGAACTGATAGGTCGTTTCCAGATTTAAGCTATTGAAAACAATTTTTTCATTACGCATTCCTTTTTATATTTAGCGTCTTTGTAAGAGGAGAGTCATAGGAAGTCACCAGCACTGTAGCCACTGTAGCCACAGAAGAATATGTGCATTTAAAATTTTGATAAATACTGTATAACTGTCCTCTGTGTATCATGCCAATTTATTTTATATTGAGATAGAAATACATAAAGTAAAATGCAAAAAATGTACTAGTATTACCTATGGGTAGTGTATATACACACACACTCAGTAGTAGAGTATACCAACTATCTCATACTTTTGCCAATTATGAGCACTACAAATTTTTCAGGTATTTTATCAGTTAGATAGGTGGAAAATGCTAGGCCACTTTTAAAATTTGCTTTTCTTTAAATACATTTCAGGCTGAGCATCTTTTCATGTTATTTGGCTTTCTTTGAACCACCTATGCCCGTTTTCTAATTTGCCTAATTGTTTCATTGACTTCTAAGAGCCCTTAAAAAAATTTTACATTACAGAAATTATTCCTTTATTTCTTCATATTAAATTTAAGAAATGAGCTATGATATGAACACATGGGGGAAATGTCAACAACACAAGATAATGAATATAGATGCCAATTGAGAGGTGGCAACAAGAGGAACCAGGGACATGCCAGAGAGATTGTAGCACAGGGACAGAATCTGAAAATACGATTTTTGTCACCTTCTGTGGCCTGAATTTGTGTGGCCTGCCCTCTTCATAGAATAGCAACCTTATTGCCATTCTATTCCAACACTGACTGTCTCATTCATGTGGCCCAAGAAGGTCCTGCCAGCTGGTGCATGTAGAAACAGTACAGAGGTCAGGAACCAGAGCATCACCAATCAAACTCCACACCACTGCTGCTGGTTTCCATGGATACAATTCAGACCACTGGCCGTGTGTTCACATCGTCACCATAGCGCCGCAGCTCAGGATAAGGATTTTTATTGTTGGTGCCACAGTTCATAACTCTCAATGAACTGAATAGAATTAGATTGTGCTGGAATCAGCTGAGATGGGAGAGGAGAAGATATACTAGAGATGGAGGAGGGGCAGTGTCACCTAGAGTTTGGAAATGGCTAATATACAAGGAAATATAGATCTACTTGAACAACAACAGAGTGAAAGGAATAAGCATGAAATAAATCGGCAAAGTGGTAAGTTGTGGTCAGATTGACCTTTGCTTATCAGTGTACATAGTTAGAACTCCAAGGAGGAACAACCAAGGCTTGGGCAGGGCTGTAGAAGTCCCTGATTTGAGAAGCAGCATAAGGAGGTGGTTTAGGTCCAGCCACTGGAGCAGTGGGTCCTGGAGATGCCTTGTATGGACTCTGTCATTTTGGACAACTTATTTATTCTCTGAAAGTTGGTTTCGGCAACTACAAAATGGAGGAAAAAACAATATGAACATCATAAGATTATTGTGAGAATTATAAGAGATACTGCATAAAAGGTGTCTAGTCCAGATCCTAGAAAATAGTAAGCTCTCTATAAGTGTTAGTGGTTATTGATGGCGACTGAAAATACTTAACACTTTTTTTAGAAGGAAAACAGTACTTTTATATTGAGAATCTATATTTTAACATATTATTTATTTAGCAAATGGCATTTAATTTTTATTCAGATTTCTAAAATTGTACCTCTTGCTAACATAGCCTGAAGCCTCCAATATAATAAATGAATACCACTTAAAATATCAAAAACTCCAAACAACTGCCCCCAAACGTACAACAACAAGAAGCATCTTATACATAACGATGAAGAGTAAAAGTAGCCTTTCTGGCCAATCTGATGTAGGTAGGTTGATTTTTGCATTTGTTGCTAAACTTTAGAAAAGTAGTGAATGCTGTCAACTGTGGCTACAGAGGTATAGAGACAGAAATAGTCTTTCTCCAAAATACTCTGCTACTTCCTCCACAAAGGGGCGAGCCCCTGTCATGGTGACACAAATACTGTGACAATTAAAAAAATATATATGAATAAGGTATATCTCTGCCTTTATGAATTTATAGTGTGGTTAGGTATATCAGATCCTGTAGTTTGGTTAAAAACACAAAATTTGAAGTTTGAAAAAAATAAAGTTGAATCCAGAATCAACCCCTTATTAAATTTCTTCGACCATGGAGGCAGAATTAATACTATCTGCACCGATTCTCCTAATGCTTCTATTCGTATTGCCAAAGTTTGGCTTGGCACTTTTCATGGTGAAGTTGATGGGCAAGCTTCTACCGATTAGACAGAATGCTCCTTCTTTTTTAATTTTTAAATTTTATTTTATTTATTTTTTTATACAGCAGGTCCTTATTAGTCCTCAGTTTTATACACATCACTGTATACATGTCAATCCCAATCTCCCAATTCATCACACCCCCACCCCCACCCCCCGGCTGCTTTCTCCCCTTGGTGTCCATATGTATATTCTCTACATCTGTGTCTCAATTTTTGCCCTGCAAACCGATTCATCTGTACCATTTTTCCAGCTTCCACATATACGCATTAATATACAATATTTGTTTTTCTCTTTCTGACTTACTTCACTCTGTATGACAGTCTCTAGATCCATCCATGTCTCAACAAATGACCCAGTTTCGTTCCTTCGTACGGCTGAGTAATATTCCACTGTATATATGTACCACATCTTCTTTATCCATTCGTCTGTCGATGGGCATTTAGGTTGCTTCCATGTCCTGGCTATTGTAAATAGTGCTGCAGTGAACACTGGGGTGCATATGTCTTTTTCAATTATGGTTTTCTCTGGGTATATGCCCAGTAGTGGGATTGCTGGATCATATGGTGGTTCTATTTTTAGTGTTTTAAGGCACCTCCATACTGTTCTCCATAGTGGCTGTATCAATTTACATTCCCACCAACAGTGCAAGGGGGTTCCCTTTTCTCCACATCCTCTCCAGCATTTGTTGTTTGTAGATCTTCTGATGATGCCCATTCTAACTGGTGTGAGGTGATCCCTCATTGTAGTTTTGATTTGCATTTCTCTAATAATTAGTGATGTTGAGCAACTTTTCATGTGCTTCTTGGCCACCTGTATGTCTTCTTTGGAGAAATGTCTATTTAGGTCTTCTGCCCGTTTTGGGATTGGGTTGTTGGTTTTTTTAATATTGAGCTGCATGAGCTGTTTATATATTTTGGAGATTAATCCTTTGTTGATTCATTTGCAAATATTTTCTCCCATTCTGAGGGTTGTCTTTTCATCTTGTTTATGGTTTCCTTTGCTGTGCAAAAGCTTTAAAGTTTCATTAGGTCCCATTTGTTTATTTTTGTTTTTATTGCCATTACTCTAGGAGGTGGATCAAAACATATCTTGCTGTGATTTATGTCAAAGAGTGTTCTTCCTATGTTTTCCTCTAAGAGTTTTATAGTGTCCGGTCTTACATTTAGGTCTCAAATCCATTTTGAGTTTATTTTTGTGTATGGTGTTAGGGACTGTTCTAATTTCATTCTTTTACATGTAGCTGTCCAGTTTTCCCAGCACCAATTATTGAAGAGACTGTCCTTTCTCCATTGTATATTCCTTGCCTCCTTTGTCATAGATTAGTTGACCATAGGTGCGTGGGTTTATCTCTGGACTTTCTATTTTGTTCCACTGATCTATGTTTCTGTTTTTGTGCCAGTACTATATTGTCTTGATTACTGTAGCTTTGTAGTATAGTCTGAAGTCAGGAAGTCTGATTCCTCCAGCTCCGTTTTTTCCCTCAAAGCTGCTTTGGCTATTCAGGGTCTGTTGTGTCTCCATACAAAATTTAAGACTTTTTGTTCTAGTTCTGTAAAAAAAAATGCCATTGGTAATTTGGTAGGGATTGCATTTAATCAGTAGATTGCTTTGGGTAGTAGAGTCATTTTCACAATATTGATTCTTTCAGTCTAAGAACATGGTATATCTCTCCATCTGTTTGTATCATCTTTAATTTCCTTCACCAGTTTCTTATAGTTTTCTGCATACAGGTCCTTTGTCTCCCTAGGTAGGTTTGTTCCTAGATATTTTATTCTTTTTGTTGCAATGGTAAATGGGAGTGTTTCCTTAATTTCTCTTTCAGATTTTTCATCTTTAGTGTATAGGAATGCAAGAGATTTCTGTGCATTAATTTTGTATCCTGCAACTTTACCAAATTCATTGATTAGCTCTAGTAGTTTTCTGGTGGCATCTTTAGGATTCTCTATGTATAGTATCATATCATCTGCAAACAGTGACAGTTTTACTTCTTCTTTTCCAATTTGTATTCCTTTTATTTTTCTTCTCTGATTGCTGTGGCTAGGACTCCAAAACTATGTTGAATAATAGTGGTGTGAATGGACATCCTTGTCTTGTTCCTGATCTTAGAGGAAATGGTTTCAGTTTTTCACCTTTGAGAATGATGTTTGCTGTGGGTTTGTCACATATGGCCTTTATTATGTTGAGGTAGGTTCCCTCTATGCCCACTTTCTGGAGACTTTTTATCATAAATGGGTATTGAATTTTGTCAAAAGCTATTTCTGCATGTATTGAGATGATCATATGGTTTTTCTTCGTCAATTTGTTAATATGGTGTATCACATTGATTGATTTATGTATATTGAAGAATCCTTGTATCCCTAGGTTAAATCCCAGTTGAACATGGTATATGATCCTTTTAATGTGTTGTTGGATTCTGTTTACTAGTATTTTGTTGAGGATTTTTGCATCTATATTCATCAGTGATATTGGTCTGTAATTTTGTTTTTTCAGAATGCTACTTCTTAATTTATCTGTTGGCATGATAGGTGACATGAAGAAAATGACTGTTCATAAGACTTGAATGCATTTCTACACATCTAATCAAATAATTGTATGCATTTTGAGTACTAATTTAAGACCTAAAAGTTTCATAGACTGTAAGTTTAACTTAAAATTTATAAGAACCCCTGAGAAAGCTAGGAAAAACCCTAAAGGAATGTTAGGTAAGGATCACACAGACGAAGATCAAAGTCATGATTATTACGGACAAAGGGTTTTGACGAGTGAGAAGCAAATAAAACATCCTGGGACCGATAGAATAAAAATACTAGGTGCAAATAGTCCAGCAGCCTTAATTAAAATGTAAAAGCATAGTATAGAAAACTGAGTTACTGTGAAATTGCTATAATCTGAGATGCTAGACAAAGAGTCACACAGCCAATACAGTCAGTAATGTTTTATGAATGCATAAACTCTGCCTGAATAGGGGATGTTTTGCCAGGTGTAGCTACTTACTCCTAAGTCCAGGATCAGAAACTCCAAGATTTACTGGATCCAGATAGATAAACAAATCAAGGCATAGAGACGTAGTGGAGACTGGATTGAACCACAGTAGACACACCCTTTTACACTGGGCAGCCACTATAGAGATCCACAGATTTTCGTGTAGTATTATTAATCCAGTTGGTTAGGTCTTCTAGTTTTTAGGGGAGGTAAGGATATTTATGTGAAAATTATAATTTTAAAATTTTAATATTAAAGAAAAGCAAAAAACCAGCACTGTGAAGGTCAAACAAAATATTTTTCTAGACAATGAAACTGAGGCTCAGAGAGGAAAAGGGGCTCAGCCAAGATGACCAGGTCAACCAGAGTTGGCAGAGCCAGGATTAGAATATGGTGTCCTAAAGCTCACGGTTGTCTCTCACGAAAGAGACAGTTTCTGTTTCAGTCTCTCCACCGCCCTATCAGAAAGGTGGAGAGATGTTTCGGTATCAGATTGGGCCATTTAAAAAGAAGTCTACAGGTTCAAGAGTAGTTGGTAGCAAGCTGGTAGCCTAGCATTATATACACACAACTTTAGGCCCAAGGAAAAGTTGACTCAGTCTCTTCTTAAAAGCGTCTTTAAAGAAAGGGTGCCAGTCTTATTGCATGAACTTTTCAAGAAACAGAATGTCCTAGAGGTTGCGTCTCAAAGCAAAGAACCTCATTTTGTAGACTGTGGGAGGGCACAGAAAGGTTCAGGGGAAAACGTTTGATAACTCTCATAAAAGGGAGGAGGGAAATGATCCTCTGAGGCACTGGCTGAGTTCTGAAATGCATCTCAGTGGAAGAAACCAGCAGCCAGCAAGAAAAACTTAAAGGCTTGATGATCCTGAGCCCCAGGCAGTGTGTGAGAGATGAAACTGTTCTCTCTACTTGTTATCAACGGGTTATTGATGTCAAAGAAGAGATTTCCAGAGGCTTGGCAAAACCTGTTGGGAAGGGGCCAACTCGAGGGAAAGTTTCTAATTATTCTGAGTGCTTTCTTCCTTCTTATTCCTTAATTCTGTCTCAACTACCAGCTCCTGAAGTACTGCTATCTAATTGCCCTATTGTCCACTGGCAGAGAAATAACTTGGGAAAATAAAATGATTTGCACAAAGTGGATTTAGAGAGAGAAAGTCCAGGATAGGAAATCATAGTTAGGAAATCTGAGTTCTGGTCTTGGATCTGTCCCTGCCGTGATGTGTAACCTTGAACATTTCACTTCATGTCTCTGGGTCTTAATGACCTCAAAAAGGCGGGGCGTTTGGAATAGGTCATTCCAAGTTCTGACCCATTTTAAAGAAAGAAAAACAGTATCTCTTTCCCTATATGATTGCGGAGTGCTTAATGTCAATTGCCAGGTGTTTACAAGACAGCTCTCCTTGAACCAAAGAACCAGTCATCCATGGTGCCATTTGGGACACCAGTATGGGAGATGGGCTTAGCCAGACAAGACTTTTCTACATGTCACCCATGTCTCTGAGGAAGGGCAGTTCTTTTCTTGTCTCTGGGTTTTATTTTTGTTCTCCCTACCATTGGCTCCAGCACTCAGAATCACTGACTTTCTGGGAACCTCAGAGACCGTGTTAGCTGTTGCCAAATGGAGACCGAACATCTTTTCAAATGTAGCCCTGCCTAGTCGTCCTTGTACCCTTCCATTAATGAAACATGCAGGACCTTTTAGAACAGTGAACCCTCTGTCATTGTTCACTTGAGGAAGGTATGAGAGACCAAGCTCGCCACTTCACAGACCTAGTGCCAAATCCCACCTTTACTAGGTGGTCAAATCTAAGGGAAGACTGAATGGTAAGCAGGTTCTTCATATTCTAATATGAATTCCAAATGTGTTCTTTTTCTAAAACAGAATTTTAAAAAAAATTTTATTAGAGTATAGTTGATTTACAATGTTGTGTTAGTTTCTGCTGTACAGCAAAGTGAATCGGTTATACATATACATATATTTACTCTTTTAGATTCTTTTCCCATATAGGTCATTATAGAGTATTGTGTGGAGTTCCCTGTTCCATACAGTAGGTCCTTATTAGTTATCTATTTTATATACAGTAATGTATATATGTCAGTCCCAATCTTGCAATTTTTTTTAGTTTTTATTTATTTATTTTTTGCGGTACGCCGGCCTCTCACTGTTGTAGCCTCTCCCTTTGCGGAGCACAGGCTCTGGACGTACAGGCTCAGCAGCCATGGCCCACGGGCCCAGCCGCTCTGCAGCATGTGGGATCTTCCCAGACCGGGGCACGGACCCGTGTCCCCTGCATCGGCAGGCGGGCTCTCAACCACTGTGCCACCAGGGAAGCCCCCCAATCTCGCAATTTATCCTTCCCCTCCTTCTCCCGCTGGTAACCATAAGATTTAAAACAGAAATTTTTAGGAAAACTTTTTTTGGGGGGATTTTTTTTTTTCTTCCTAATAAGCTGCAAAAACGGTTACGATGCTTTGCCTTGAATAGGTAGAGCTGATTTTTCCCTGGGGACATGTATTGCCACTTACCCAATTATTGTCATTGCTGCATGGGTCTTGATTTCTGTTTTCGATAGATAGAAAGTTGCGTTTGTGCCATGCCTTGTGCTCAGTCATTTAAATGCCTTTTCTTCCTTATTCTTCCTCTAATGTGAGCAACACACAATCTGAAATCATCTGTCTTGTTGCAACTTTGTCCTCAAGACCTAGAGGATAGTTTCCCCATTGACTATTTGTTCAGGGCTGTTGTACTTGTTGCACTGTCTTTCTGACATTCTTCATGCCATTCTTTGCTCTGCTACTCCTGTCCATTGTCAAGATCTAAGCTTAAATGTTAACTCCTTTTGAAAGTCATTCCCTGACTTCCCAATCCAAAGGAGGCTCTCCCTTTATAGTCTGTAGACCATCTCTTACCGCATCTATTCTAAGTAGTTGTCCTATATTTAATGCTTCTCTTTCCTTGGACTTTAGCTCCTTTAGGGAAAGGACAGTGCTTTTACTGTTCATCAGTGTTCCTTGTAATTACCGCTGTACCTGCTACAGAGAAGGTGCTGCATAAATACTGGTTAAAATTGGTTAAAAAAATCCACAGGGTAGGTTAGATTTGCCCCATTGTCTTAATGGTGAATTTGAGACTCAAGTAAATGACTTAGGGTCACATATAAAATTATAGGGCTCATTTAAAAATTCAGTTGATCTAGCTATAGCCATATATTGATTGTCAGTTATGGCTAGGTGTCTAAATAGTTCATCTTTCAGTCTTGCCATGGCCCTCCCAGGTAGATTTGATTATTCCTATTTAAGTGAAGCATTTGAGGCACACAAGGGCCCCATGACTTGCCTAAACTCATAAAGCTATTGAATAATGCAATCTGGAGTCATGTTTGACATCGGAGCCCATACGCTCTCTAGTATGCCATGCTGCCTCGCAGCCCTGGTGTGAGCTTGTGCACACATATATGTAGTACAAACACCCGTGTTGGATTTAAAACTCCAAAGCCTAGATTTCCAGTCTGTAAACTGGCCAGCCTTCAGCTCAGCAGCAAGTGTCTTCTCTCTCCATAAATCTAATCAGGGGAGTGAAATCACACAGAAGAGTCTCTCAGCCAATATGTTTCCATCCCAAATGCTTTTGCTCAGCCATTTGGCTTTTTAAGAGTCACTTGCAAATATAAGGTGAGACTTGAGAACAATAATTAAAAATCATAGATCACAGGTTAAGTAATCGTCAGCTTCACTTAGCACCTGGCCACTGAAGCATCCAACTCCCATGAATGACCTGCAAATCACAGGCCAAGTAAACAGACGTTAGCCCGGCTTCCTTGGCTGGGTAGTAATCCTGACAACCCGTGAAATATGTGGTGCGGTTTAGCATATCAAAGCCATTTTTATATTCACAGTCTTTTTTTTTTTTTTTTTTTCCCCCAAAGAGTTGTGTGAGCTTGGCCAGGCAGCTTTTAACATCTTCTGTTGGATTTGTTTTCATCTGGTGACATTTAATGACCCGTTAATAAATGCCAGGATCTTTGCTAAGTACTTTATCTTTCCTTAGGTCATTTAGTCCTTGCAGAAGCTCTGTTAGCTAGGGAATATTATTGTTCCTGTTTTATAGATAAATGAGCTGAGGTTTTGAGGGTTCAGTGCCTTGCACAGAGTCACCTGGTTGACAGTGGTCAGAGCAGAACCATTGCTACGTCCCTTGCATCAGTGTCATTTTCTTCTTTTAACAACAAGCGCTTTGTCTTAACAAGGACTCTTATGAATGCTTGGCACAAGTTGTTCTGGTCCCTGTGGACCACGTGATCCTATGAAATATGTAAGAGCATTGTTCCTCTTTCACCAAGTGAAAGTACTGTAGCTCAGAAAGATCTTGTAACTTGTCCAAGGCCCGAAAGCTGGTGAGTGGCAGAGCTGGTGAGACTTGAACTAAGCAAAGCACTGTCTCCACAGCCCAAACTCTTAACTGCCTATTTCACTGCAGCCTTAGACTTACTCAGACTTCTGACCCTTGGTCTACTGTCCCCCTGGTGATATAGCATCATTTTGTCTTTAATATATAGAGTATTTGAGAAATTTTCTCCTTGCTCAAGTTTCCCAATATGCACAAAGGAGCAATTAACCCCTGAATGGTAGGACTTTTTACTTCCCATGTGATGGACTAGGTCTAAGAGACATACGTTTAGGAAGTTTCCAGAAGTCATAACATTGTGTCTGACAGTGGGGCTTCCAGTGATCTCTGGCTGGGAATGATCGTTAACACATACCCTTCCCCTGTATCCTCCCAGGACTGAACAGAGTTGTTGGCGAGAGTAGGCGGTCTGGCAGAAGGAATGCTGTACTGTGATTAATTAGGCCCATGTGTCAGAGTGATCAGAGACCTGAGATTTGGCTGAGGCTTTGGAGAGGCAAGGAGAGAAGTCACTCTTCATACTTTAGGTTTGGTTTGGGCTGGCAGGGGGGCGGGGCATTCCAGATTTGAGGTCACCCATGGTATCTCGGTAGAAAAGGGCATTGAACTGGGAATTAAAAGCTAAGACAACAGCCACGTGTCTTATATTTACATACTTTAAGTCTTGAATTTCCTTGTCTGTAAAGTGAGGAAGACCTTCTTAGCTATTTTTTTGTAAAAACCCCTCAGACATCAGATTCATTCATTCATGTTCAACCAGGATTGAATGAGTACCAAGCAGATGCCTGCAGCTATACTCTAATTTTTGGAGAAAGACCAGTGTGGGTGTCACTGGACTTCTGTGCCGTTAGCAGGCTTTCCAGTAGCACTCACCTCCCCAAATCTGCTTGAGGGCCCAACCGTATTGTTTATTTAAATGTGCTTTTAACCTCTAAATCAGGACTTGGGAAGCTTCTTCTGTAAAGGGCCAGATGGTAAATATTTTATGTATTGTGGGCTAGATGATGGATGGGTCTCTGTCTCAACCATTCATTCAGTTCTGCCATTGTCACGCAAAAGCGGTCGTACGCACGTGCAAAATGAATGTGAGTTTCAGTTCCTCCGATGCCTCTTTTAAAGTGCTGTATGAGTGTGCAGTGCTAGGTTTTGTATTTGGTCGTCTGTGCTAAGTGCCACTCAATCTCAACATCCAGCTGAAACCCCCTCTCTCCTCAGAACTTCCTATTCTCTCCATCCCACTCTGGTGTATCACTTACTGAACTTCAGCAGTGTCAGCACTTACTGAGTTCATTGTGTTTAGAATGTTCTTTCTTCAGATCTTTGCATGGCAGGCTTCTGCAGGCTCTTCAAACTGCAGCTCGAATACCACCTTCCCCCAACAGGTCATCAGATCCTTAACAGGGCAGCTCTTGTCATTTTCTTCATACATCTTATCGATGGGAAAATAGTGAGAGTACCTGCTTACTTGCTTTATTGTCGGACCTGGCACAGAGTAAGATCTCAGGTGATGTTAAGTGTCCTCAGCTTCTTCCAAATCATTTGCTCCTTCTAGCATGTAGGCTCTGTGAAAGCTGGAACTGTATCTGTCTTGTCTGCGGCATCTAACGATTCCTTGCCCTATGCACACATTAAATATTGGTGGAGGGAATGGACACACTGGGTGCTTTCTCTGTGCCAGCCATGACACTAGAGCATCTTACATGTATTTTTCTCATCGAGTCTTCATAAGACCAATCTGGAAGAAGCCCTGCCATTAGCAGATAGGGAAACTGAAGATCAGGTAGAGGAAGTATTGCCCAAAGTCATACTGCTGAGCCACATTCAAAGGCTGTTCTATCTGGATCCCTAGCCTAGATTCCATGCTCTTATTATTTTCTTGGCCAAAAACACCTGCTTTCTCATTTGCTTCCAGATCTGTTTTGTTTACCCTAATTGTGGATAAGATTCTTGAAGGGGAGATGGTGCATCATTTCATTTATGGCTCATACACTCCCTAGCATTACGCGTGGCACAGGGTGGAAGATTAATATCATTATTTTGCACATGACTTGACTGGCGCTGAAGGAATTCTTTCCTGTGTGCTTTAGTGCTGCCTGGGATTTCTATCTTTCTCCAAGCGGAGTTGCTTGTATTTCTATTATAACACCATTTCCCCATCCTCAGGGGCTGAATGCACTTTGAATACCTTAAATGCAAAGACTTGACATCTCTAAATAGCAGAGTAATTATAGGTGGGATCTCAAGGGCTTAAAGGAAGTGAGGTCTCCAACTTAATTAACCTGGGGCTATAACCGAGTGGGGACAGGCTGCTAAAGAGAGGTAGAACGGATTTTACCCTGCATCAGCGGAGCGAAGGCAGATGTAGTTTTATGCCTAGGGTGCTTCTGACAGAGAGAAAACGGACGTTTTGTGCTTGTCCCTGAAGGTCACTGGATCTGTTCCCACTGTCCAAGGACCTCACAGAAGAAGGCTCTCAGCCAGCAGGGACCCCTTGGCACACATTCTCAGGGTGCGCTCTTGAATTTTTGGTGAAGAAGAGGACAGTGTTAACCTAGGTACAAGGTGCTGAATGTTTTCCCTCTATCTGTCATTAAGCATCCATCCCAGACTTGGGAGGTGGTACTTCACCTTCTTTGTTAGGAACTTTCCTAACCTGGGATAAGGATATTCTTAGGCGTGAGCTTAGGCCTGCAGCAAATGTCAAAATGCTGCTCCATCTTTTGCTCAGACCCCATTAAACTGGGAGAAACATGACTCACGTGTTTTAAGTGTGTCATTACAAACAACAAATGCTTATATATCATAGCAACTAACTCACCGCTTTAGCCTCCAGAACAACTTTTATTTGCTTTTATTTAATAGCTGTTTTTGTTACCTACTGTGTGTAAGCCATAGTATTTAGTCCTAGGTATTAAAACATTCTCCTCCTCCTTATCGTCAACGTCATCATCATCGCTATTATCGTAACATAAGCAACTAACATTTTTTAGCACGTTCTGTGGACCAGGTGCCGCTATTAATTCTGTTTTGCAGATTGGGAAACTGAAGCACAGACACATAATTCCTGCCTTTAAAAAGCTGCCTGTCAGGGACTTCCCTGGTGGCACAGTGGTTAGGAATCCGCCTGCCTATGCAGGTGACCCGGGTTCTATCCCTGGTCCGGGAAGATCCCACATGCCGCCGGGCAACTAAGCCCGTGCGCCACAACTACTGAGCCTGCGCTCTAGAGCCCATGAGCCACAACTTCTGAGCCCACATGCCACAGCTACTGAAGCCCACTCACCTAGAGCCCGTGCCCCGCAACAAGAGAAGCCACCGCAATGAGAAGCCCACACACCACAACAAAGAGTAGCCCCCGCTCGCCGCAACTAGAGAAAGCCTGCACACAGCAATGAAGACCCAACACGGCCAAAAATAAAAAGTAAATAAATGTATAAAAAACAAAAACAAGCTACCTGTCAGGGCAGATAGGGCCTGGGCACACATGGTCACAGTGAAAGCAGTGGCTGGTGAGTCATATTCAAGGTGAAACTAAATACCTATGTGGAGATGGAAGACTCACAGCAGGTAGTTCACCAGCTCTTCTCCCTCACACACGATAGACATTGGTAATTAATCATGACACCCTTTCCTACTGGTCCCAAATATGACCTAAGAATTTCTTTCCACAGAGCCTTCCAGATAGCCATGCCAACTGAGGAGTTTTTCTCTAATGTGAGTGCTTGTCATCTATGACCAATGAACTTAAGAAGTTAGAGAGCCTTTACTGGGGACATGAAAAAAATTCTCAGTGGTCATTTGCAATTCATTCATTCAACAAATAATAATTGTGAAAATATTCTAGGCTGTGTTAGGGTGGTGACGATGTGTAAAACAAGGAGCTGCTCTTGAGAAAGGGGAGTAGATGATAACTTTTAAAACATACTAAGATATTGTTGCATCCAATAATATGGGCTAGTAAGAAATAAAATGCAGGGTAAGGAAGCTGAGAGTGAGAGGGGTTGGAACCACTATTTTATTTTTTTAATTTAATTTTTATTTTATAGTTGATTTACACTGTTGTGTTAGTTTCAGGTTTCCTAGCAAAGTGTTTCACTTATGCATATGTATATATCCATTCTTTTTCAGATTCTTTTCTCTTATAGATTATTATTGAATATTGAGCAGAGTTCCCTGTGCTAGTTGGTTATCATAGAGTGGTTAGGGACGTCCTATTTGGTGAGGTGACATTTGAGACCTGGTTGAAGTGAGGAGAGGAATGTGAATACCTAAGGTAGTATTTCAGAGAACTTTCTGACGATAGAAGAACAAGAGCAGACAGAGTGATCCTTTTAAAACAAGTCATACTATGTTTTTCCCGTGCATGAACTCTCAGTGTCTGCCATTACACTGGGAAACACCCAACATCCTAACTTACATTATAGGCCTAGCAGATCTGGCCCCTGGCTACCTCTCTGAGCTCCTCCACTACCCCCTTCATTCCTCTGCAACTATCCTGTCCTCCTGCATTTTCAAACACTTCTGCCTCACAGGCTTTGTACTTTTGGGATGCTGTCAGGTGTCTCTTATATTTGAGCTATTTCAGATAGAGACAGAGCTGTAACTCATCTTCTGACTCCAAGCCTTCTATGAGTTTTTTGTAAAGAGATAAACATACAAAGTTCACTACCAGGTGTCCTAAGTTAAGAAACATCAATGTCCCAAGTCTTGGTATGTGTGACTCTTCCTTCTTGGCTCTGCCCACTATAGATATGGTGGCCAGTTAAAAGTCAGTAGGATAAGGGAGTGGGTTTGTTTGATACAAATTATAGGAATTAGCCTATATTGTAGGCTAATTCCATTCATGGAGGTCTGATGAGGCTTAAAGGCAAAAATAAGAGCATAACCTGGGCATCGTGAGCTCCTCAAGCACCTGTGAAAAGATAGATCCAGTAGCTTGTAGTTTACAGCTGTCTTCTCAAGGTGTAGTTCCATCCGTAGAAGTTAACTTGTGGAAAACTATAATATTGATTTATCTATGTACCTCTGTGACCAAGAGCATTCTTTAGTGAGTTAGTAAACCAGGATTTGGAGTGACATCTGTGGTAGCCAGCTTCCAAGATGGTCCCCAGTGATTGTCACTTCCTGGGGTTTGTGCCCTTGCACGACCCTATCACACGTTGAATCAAGGCTGTGATCTAAAGAATACCATGGCCAGTGTGGGGCAGCGTGTGATTTCTGACTCCAGTGTTATAAGGCATGGAGCTTCTACTTTGAATTCTTGGGTCACTCACTCTGCAGGAAGTCAGCAGCCATGTTGTGAGGATGTTCAGGTAGTCCTGTGGAGGGGTCCACGTGGAGAGGAACTGAGGTTTTCCAAACAGCCAGCACCAGTCTGAAAGCCATGGGAGTGATCCACTTTGGAAGCAGATCCTGCAGCCCAGTGAAGCCTTCAGGTGACTGCAGTCTTGGCTGACATCTGACTGTAGCCCATGAGATACCCAAGCCAGAATTGTCCAACCAAACCACTCCAGAATTCTTGACCCATAAAAACTATGTGTTAAGTAAGTGATTCTTGTTTTATGCGTACAAATTTGGGAGGGATTTGTCAATATAGCAGTAGGTAACTAATATAACATTACTGATGATTTAGGGTTATATCCCTCTATTCTTTGAATAAAGTCCAAAATTGATGCTGTGATTCACAAGGCCCTGGTGATCTGGCTCCTTCCTGCTTCTTCAAATCCATCTCTTGAGAAACATTGCTGTGGGCAATAGGTATTGAGTGTCTATGGTATCCTAGCCTTAGGGTGATAAGAGTAGGCTTCCTCAACAGGGTGACCAACTATCCTTGATGATCTAGGACTGAGAGGCTTCCTGGGATGTAAGATTTTCAGTGTTAACACTGGGCAAGTCTTAGGAAATCCAGAGTAAGTTGGTCACATTGTTCCTGGAAGACATCAGAAAGGGTCAGGATCCTCAAGGATGAACAAAGAAATAAAGCAGGACTTTGTATGTCAGGAAAAGTCTAGCATCCATGTAAAAGGAAGCAGAGTAGGAAGGAGTATATGAGGGGAAAAGATTCTCTTACGTTCAATGCTGTATTCCCAGCAGTTAAAAGGAGTCAGTGATGAGAGCTACTTCTCCAGTCCAAATTACCTTGAGGTTACTCCAATATTCTTTCCCTTCCTTTAACATGCCAATTCTTTTTTTTTTTTTTAAATCATGGCTTTTGCCCTTGCTGTTCCATTTGACTGGAATATCATCTACCCAGATTTTCATGGGGCTGTATTACCTCAAATATTTCTTCCTCAAGGAGGCCTTTTCTGTCTCCACTGTCAGAAAGCAACCTTGCATGCCCTGCTTCCGTCAATCTTCATTGCATTGTTCCATTTTATTATCCTCACAGTACATATAACCGTCAGAAATTATCTTATGAGTGTGTGTGTTGTTTTGCATGCTTGGTGAGAACATGGGTCCTTTATGTTTGTTCTTCACTAAATCTCTTTGCTGATAGCAGTGCTATCAAATAGAAGATGCACTGTTAATCTTTGTTGAATGAATAATGAATGAATACATTGAGGCAAACTGTGGCTAAGTAGTGGGCCTCATCTTATTATTCTCAGATTTCAGATCCTTCAGGGTCTTGCCACTTCTATAAGGAGAAAAGGCCAGCTCCATAGCATAGTCTGAGATACTTATTATCCAGATTCTGAGTATCTTTTTTATCTTCAACTCTTGCCACTCTCCACCTTTGCCTCTGGGCTTCAGGCATATTGACATTGTTGGGTATATTTAGGCTTTCTCAGGCAAGATTTCTACTTTGTACCAGCTAACTCACACCCATCCTTTGGGTCTTAAAAAAAAAAAAAAAAAAACTTGACGAATTCTTTCCTGACATCACCCACCTCAATTCCAATAAGCAAGACTTTCTAGGTGCCTACAGAGCACCTGTTATCCCTGTCATAATACTTAGAAGACTGTCAGTTACTTATTCACTTGTTTTCCATACTACACTATATGCTTTATGAGAGCAGGGAACCCTGGGTCTTAGTCATCAATACAGAGGGCTTGACAGAAAGTAACCCCTCAGCAAACCTGAGGCTTAAACTGCAAAAGCTTAAAGTTTAACAGATGAAAAATTATGTAAGAAAGACTTCTGAATTCCCACCATCATAGAGCCCTCCAGTGGCAATGGTATAGTGCCTAGAAGTCAGGTCCTTGGCCCCAGCTAGTTAAGCAAGCCCCCTCTAGCTTCAGAAATCCTTTCCAGTGGAATCACATAGCCAGAACATTGGAATCCCACCCTCAAGTCTACTGTGATGTGTTACTTCTTTCTGCTCATTGCCTTGGGGAAATAGGCAATGTATACCTACTGCCAATGCAAAGCTGAGCAGATGGTAAATGTCTTGTGCTCTGCCAACAAGAGTTAGGAGGAATAACAAAAATTCATTTACTTGAGACAAACTCTAGCCAGGGATTTAACTGAGAGTTGGCAAAGATAAGCTGTTAGCTTATGATTGATTTCTCAGTTACAAGAAAAGAAGGGTGTCTGTTTGGTGGCCCTTGTAATTATCACAGACTATAAAGAAATCCTTCATCAGAATTTCTGTAGCATATCCCCATCCCCCAATACCAACCATCTCTCTCCATGATCCAGTATTTGATTCTCTTTCCTGTCTCTTTACCTGGCCGTCTCCACTATGGAAATTTCAAGTGGTCTTGCAAAGGCTTGTTTAACCAGGAGTCATGTAGACATAGAATCACAGAATAAACTTGGTCATTTTACTCTGTGATTTCCAAAGGGCAGCTGGTTCATGAAGTTGTGTCAAGTTGGCTTTTTGAGAACCACCCAGGGAACTCTGAAAAATATAGATACCCATATATATAGATACAGATTTCCAGGTGTCATTCTTGGAAATCCCAATTCAGTAGATCTGGAGCTATACTGTCACCTGTGTTTGTTTATTTATGCCATTAGAAGAGAGAATTTAATTGCATGACTCCAAAACTAAAATAAATCTAAATGTGAAATGCATTTTACAGGGAAAATTCCTTCACTCTCTCTCTATTTTTTTTCCTTTTACCCAATTTCTACAAATTAGTGGTGAAGATATCTACAGGTTTTAGTTTTAAATTAAATCTATTTCTTGATATGTAGGTTACTTTATATTTTTTTCTAGAATAAACATTGTAATAATTATAGTGATATGATTGCTGTCAATTCATTAGAATTATGGCAGAGTACACAGACCTATAATCTAATAAAAACGTAGTACTATCTCTCCGTATTGATGAAACCCAGATCGGAAAAATTAACATGCAGAGTAGAACCAAATAGGAGACATTTTTCAATGGAGAAGCCACAAAGTCACCTGTGTTTTTAAGCCCTCTTGAGGTGACTCCAGCCCAACTGGACTCAGGAACCATTGCATTAGGGTCTATTCAATAATTTGACCGTGTATCTAGCTCCAGAATATTCTGATGGTGCATAAATAGCCCCTGTTCAAAAACCAAAACATTTCAAAGAATGTTCTCGCAAACTGACTTCTGTTCTTGCAAACTGACCTGAGCTAATGTAATGGGTCATTTGTAATTATCTGGTGATTTTGGTTAATATCAGTGGCCTCCATAATTTAGAAGTAGGTATGTGCTTATAGGTATATTCCTTCATGACATTACAACTGAGTTATATGCTAGAAAACTATAATTCACAGACTGATGTCTGCCACAAATATAAGCAAGTAGACAGAAAAGTCCTGACCATATGGAGAAGTTCATTAGAGGTGGACAAGCCTACTTGAGTTGTGGAAACATATACTTGGAGTCAAGTGACACAAATATTCCACATTAATATTTAAACTAACACACTTCTGAATCCTAATCCTAGGCACCATTCTAAAGGGTGTCTCTAGGCTTGCCACATTCTTAACATCTTTTCATTTTCATACAAGGGTGTTTCTAATATCTCTTATGCGAATTAGCCAAACCTTTGATTTTGGTTAGAGAGAAAGGCAGCTAAATCCTATGTGTGGAGCCAGGTGGCCTGCACCACGCACTCGGCAGCCTCCCACCGGGCCTCCACGAAGCTCCCACGCTATTGCAGCAGCCCAGCCAGTACATCCCCACAGAAGCTTGCCCACAAGTGGCACCGCAGCTCCTCCAGCTCCAAGGTGCCCCGGACCTTGCACAGAACTGGGGTCACTTTGCAGAGGAGGGCTGCCAGTGCCATGGCCCTCCGACTGGGAACTGGAGGAATGCTACCCACTCCCGCAGGGTCTGTAGATGAGATTAACATTTAAATTCATGGACATTGAGTGGATTACCCTCCTTTACCTTCCATGATGTGGATGGACCTCATTAAAGGTCTTTAAGGCCTTAAGGTGAAGGCCTTAAAAACAAAACTGAGTTCCTCCGAGCAAGAAGGAATTCTGCAGCAAACTACCTTTGGACACAAAAAGCAACTCTTCCCAGGGTCTGTCTCCAGCCTGCTAGCCTACCTCATCAAATTTTGGACTCACCAAGCCTCCACAATCAGACTTGCTGAATATTTGAGCTGACTGCAACTACTGGGAACCTTCAGGATGGCGGAGGAGTAAGATGTGGAGATCACATTCCTCCCCACAAATACATCAAAAACACATCTACATGTGGAACAACTCTTACAGAACACCTACTGAATGCTGGCAGAAGACCCCGGATTTCCCAAAAGGCATGAGTGAGCCAGGGCCACCTAATCAGCCATTGCTTTAACCCCATCCTGTCTGGATGGAAACAGAAGCCTGAGGGCAACCTACATGCAGAGGTGGGGCGAAAACCTAAGCTGAACCCCAGGAGCTGTGTGAACAAAGAACAGGAAGGGAAACTTCTCCATGCAGCCTCTGGAGCAGTGGATTAAATCCCCACAATCAACTTGAGGTACCCTGCATCTGTGGAATACCAGAATAGACAATGAATCAACCCAAAATTGAGGCGGTGGACTTTGGAAGCAACTGTAGAGTTGGGGTTTGCTGTCTGCAACTGACTTGTTTCTGATTTTTATATTTATATTAGTATAGTTTTTAGCACTTGTTACCATTGGTGGATTTGTTTATTGGTTTGGTTGCTCTCTTTTTTTAAATTACTTTTTAATTTTAATAATTTTTTTAAATTTTTAATTATTTTCTCTTATTTTATTTTTACGTTAACGTTTAAATTTTTTGGTATTTTTTTTCTCGCTTTTTTTCTGAGCTGTGTGGCTGACAGGGTCTTGGTGCTCTGGCCTGGTGTCATGCCTGGGTGTCTGAGGTGGGAGAGCTGAGTTCAGGACATTGAACCACTAAAGACCTCCTGGCACCACGTAATATCAGTTGGTGTGAGACCTCCCAGATATCTCCATCTCAGCACTAAGACTCAGCTCCACACAATGGCCAGCAAGCTCCAATGCTGGATGTCCCATGTAAAACAACTAGCAAGACAGGAACACAACCCCACCCATTAGCAGACAGGCTGGCTAAAATCATAATAAGGTCACAGACACCCCAAAACATACCATCAGATGCAGCCCTGTCCACCAAAAAGACAAGATCCAGCACCACCCACCAGAACACAGCCACCAGTCCCCTCCACTAGGAAACCTACACAAGCCACTGAACCAACCTTACCCACTGGGGGCAGACACCAAAAACAACAGGAACAACAACCCTGCAGCCAGCAAAAAAGAGAACCCAAACTAAGTAAATTAAACAAAATGAGAAGACATAGGAATATGCAGCAGATGAAGGAGCAGGGTAAAAACGCACCAGCCCAAACAAATGAAGAGGAAATAGGCAGTCTACCTGAAAAAGAATTCAGAGTAATGATAGTAAAGATGATCCAAAGTCTTGAAAATAGAATGGAGAAAAGACAAGAAACATTTAACAAGGACCTAGAACAACTATAGAGCAAACAAACAATGATGAACAGCACAATAAATGAAATTAAAAATTCTCTAGAAGGAATCAATAGCAGAATAACTGAGGCAGAAGAAGGGATAAGTGACCTGGAATATAAAATAGTGGAAATAACTACTGCAGAGCAGAATAAAGAAAAAAGAATGAAAAGAACTCAGGACAATCTGAGAGACCTCTGGGACAACATTAAATGCAGCAACATTTGAATTATAGGAGTCCCAGAAAAAGAAGAGAAAAAGAAAGGGTCTGAGGAAATATTTGAAGAGATTATAGTTGAAAACTTCCCTAATATGGGAAAGGAAATAGTCAAGTCCAGGAAGCTCAGAGAATCCGATACAGGACAAATCCAAGGAGAAACATGCCAAGACACATATTAATCAAGCTATCAAAAATTAAATACAAAGAGAAAAAATATTAAAAGCAGCAAGGGAAAAGCAACAAATAACATACAAGAGAATCCCCATAAGGTTAACAGCTGATCTTTCAGTAGAAGCTCTGCTAGCCAGAAGGGAGTGGCAGGACATATTTAAAGGGATGAAAGGGAAAAACCTACAGCCAAGATTACTCTACCCAGCAAGGATCCCATTCAGATTTGATGTAGAAATTAAAACCTTTACAGACAAGCAAAAGTTAAGAGAAATCAGCACCGCCAAACCAGCTTTACAGCATATGCTAAAGGTACTCCTCTAGGCAGGAAACACAAGAGAAGGAAAAGACCTACAATAACAAACCCCACAAAATTAAGAAAATGGTAATAGGAAAATACATATCAATAACTACCTTGAATGTAAATGGATTAAATGCTCCCACCAAAAGACATAGACTGGCTGAATGGATACAAAAACAAGACCTGTATATATGCTGTCTACAAAAGACCCACTTCAGACCTAAGGACACATACAGAGTGAAAGTTAGGGAGTGGAAAAAGATATTCCATGCAAATCAAAATCAAAAGGAAGCTGGAGTAGCATTTCTCATATCTGACAAAATAGACTTTAAAATAAAGACTGTTACAAGTGACAAAGAAGGACACTACATAATGATCAAGGGATCAATCCAAGAAGAAGATACAACAATTGTAAATATTTATGTACCCAGCATAGGAGGACCTCAATACATAAGTTAAACACTAACAGCCGTAAAAAGGGAAATTGACAGTAACACAATAACAGTAGGCGACTTTAACACCCGACTTTCATCAATGGACAGATCATCCAAAATGAAAATAAATAAGGAAACACAGGCTTTAAATGACACATTAAAGAAGATGAACTTAACTGCTATTGATAGGACATTCCATCCAAAAGCTACAGAATACACTTTGTTCTCAAGTGCTCATGGAATATTCTCCAGGACAGATCATATCTTGGGTCACAAATCAAACCTTGGTAAATTTACGAAAATTGAAATCGTATCAAGTATCTTTTCCAACCATAACACTATGAGACTAGATATCAATTACAGGAAAATACTGTAAAAAATACAAACATATGGAGGCTAAACAATACACTACTAAATAACCAAGAGATCACTGAAGAAATCAAAGAGGAAATCAAAAAATACCTAGAAACAAATGACAATGAAAACATGATGACCCAAAACCTATGGGATGCAGCAAAAGCAGTTCTAAGAGGGAAGTTTGTAGTAATACAATGCTACCTCAAGAAACAAGAAGCATCTCAAATAAACAACCTAAGCTTACACTTAAAGCAATTAGAGAAAGAAGCATAAAAAACCTCCAAAGTTAGCAGAAGGAAAGAAATCATAAAGATCAGATCAGAAATAAATGAAAAAGAAATGAAGGAAATGATAGCAAAGATCAATAAAACTAAAAGCTCGTTCTTTGAGAAGATAAACAAAATTGATAAACCATTACCCAGACTCATCAAGAAAAAAAGGGAACAGACTCAAATCAATAGAATTAGAAATGAAAAAGGAGAAGTAACAGCTGACCCTGCAGAAATACAAAGGATCATGGGAGATTACTACAAGCAACTATATGCCAATAACATGGACAGCCTGGAAGAAATGGACACATTCTTAGAAAAGCACAACCTTCCAAGACTGGACCAGGAAGGAATAGAAAATATAAACAGGCCAATCACAAGCACTGAAATTGAAACAGACAACCCTCAGAATGGGAGAAAATATTTGCAGATGAAGCAACTGACAAAGGATTAATCTCCAATATATACAAACAGCTCATGCAACTCAATACCAAAAAAAAAAAAACCCAATCCAAAAAAGGTCAGAAGATCTAAATAGACATTTCTCCATAGAAGATATACTAATGGTCAACAAACACATGAAAGGATGCTGACCATCACTAATCATTAGAGAAATGCAAATCAAAACTACAGTGAGGTATCACCTCACACCTGTCAGAATGGCCATCTTAAAAAATCTACAAACAATATATGCTGGAGAGGGTGTGGAGAAAAGGGAACACTCTTGCACTGTTGGTGGGAATGTAAATTGATACAGCCACTATGGAGAACAGTATGGCGATTCCTTGAAAAACTAAAAATAGAACTACCATACGACCCAGCAATCCCACTCCTGGGCATATACCCTGAGAAAACCATAATTCAAAAAAAGTCATGTACCACAATGTTCACTGCAGCCCTATTTACAATAGCCAGGACATGGAAGTGACCTAAGTGTTCATCAACAGATGATTAGATAAAGAAGAGATGGCACATATATACAATGGAATATTACTCAGCCATAATAAGAAAGAAAATTGAGTTATTTGTTGTGAGGTGGATGGACCTAGAGTCTGTCATACAGAGTGAAGTAAGTCAGAAAGAGAAAAACAGATACTGTATGCTAATACATATATATGGTACCCCCAAAAAAAAAAAAAAAGGTTCTGATGAACCTAGGCACAGGACAAGAATAACGATGCAGACGTAGAGAATGGACTTGAGGACATGGGGATGGGGAAGGGTAAGCTGGGACGAAGTGGGAAAGTAGCATTGACATATATACACTACCAAATGCAAAATAGGTAGCTAGTGGGAAGCAGCTTCATTGCATGGTGACAACAGCTCGGTGCTTTGTGACCACCTTGAGGGGTGGGATAGGGAGGGTGGGAGGGAGACGAAGAGGGAGGGGATATGGGGATATATGTATACATATAGCTGATTCACTTTGTGATACAGCAGAAACTAACACAACATTGTAATGCAATTATACTCCAATAAAGATATTTTTAAAAAATCCTATGTGCGTCTTTACCCCTTGAATGAGTATTTTCCATTAAAATAGGGGTAAATACTAACTAGCTATTCTCAGGTTATATATCAGTACTAAAACTAAATCACACATGAGTATATAAATCCATGGTCTATGCCAAAATATTTTAAAGTGAATTATGTTCACAGCAAGAAATGGAGACTGGAGAGATATAATATGAAGTCTTCGGTCGTAAAAATGTTGTAGAACATAATAGTAAGAATATGCCAAACATTTATACTTAAAACACCAAAAGGGAGAAGAATCAGAGCAATTGCTTCTACATAACATTGCCAAAATTTGCTATTCTCCTAGAGTTATTCAATAGATAAATGTCACTTTTTGATACATTCTTTTAAAGTATTAGGTTCAAGAGTGTCTTTACCTCTCTTGCTCTAACTTTTCTCACCTGGAAATAAAAGAGATTGAACATTTAAAGTTGTACATTTCGGTTTAATATTTTGTAAATCATGGGCATTTTCTTATCTTTTTTTCATTTTCACATTCTTTATAAATGCATGTCCACACACACAAATTAACTCATTAACATAAAGGACAAATTTCCAAGTCAGTTGATAAAATTTGCCTAAAGTAACAGAGTAAGTAAATTGGGTAGATGAAAATACAATCTGTTGAATAAGATGAATTTGATCAAATTCAGAACAATTATGGTACTTCTAAGTTATTTTCTTTTAGTTAAGATAATAGCAAAACCAATAAGTTAAATACTACTTAATTTTATTATTTATAATTATTTTTCAAATTCTGTTTCGAACTCAAAAGGTTAGGTATAGGTATGTTTTTGTGTTTGTTGTATTTTCAGTAGTGGAACCCAAAGGTTTCTAGTTTCAAATTAAGTTGCTGCCCGTCCTGGGATTCTGACCTACACTAACTGTAGACAGTTTTATTCACACATATGAAGTTGACAAGAGTGTGGGTCCTACGGGGGGGAATAATATTGAATTGCTGGTAAAGAATATGGGTTTGAGGCTGTGTCAAAAACTTGTTCTCCTTTACTCTCACTGTCACACTCAAATTTCTGACACCTGGTGGCTGTTTTGTTGTTGCTGTTGTTGTTTTCTCATACCAAGCAATTCTCCATGACACCAGCTGTGTATCGTACAATTCAACTTAATTCTGACACTAGCTAGAGTTAGCACAGGCCCCACAGCTTAAGGGCTCAGTCCCATGAGACTGACCTTCACTTAAAATGCCAGTCACAAGTAGTAGATCCCAGGTTACCCACAATTTCTGTCCAACTTGGCTATTGGAAGTTCCCATGATCCCCAACATAATTGTCTTTTTGCTGTGTCCTCACTTGGCAGAAGAGCAAGACTGCTGTCTGGGGGCACTTTTCCCATTTGTAGGGGCACCAGTCCCATGCAGGAAGGCTCCATTCTTATGACCCCTGCTGAGATTGTACCTCCAAATATAACATATGAACTGGGGGGAACACAAACATGCGATATATAGCATTCTGCCCCTGGGCCCCCAAATTCATGTTCTTCTCTCATGAAAAATAAGTTCATTTCATCCCAGGAGCCCCTAGAGTCAACTCATTCCGGTATCCACTTTAAAGTCTTAAGTCCAAAGTCTCATGTAAATATCATCTAAATCAGATATGAGTGAGACTTTGAGGTGTGATTTATTCTGAGGCAAATTTCTTCTCCACCTGTGAAACCAGTAAGTTATATGCTTCCAAACTATAACAATGGGACAAGCATACGATAGACATTCCCTTTCCCAAAGGGAAATAGACAAAAGAAGAGAGGAGTGACAGGTCCTAAGTAGGTTGAAAACCTAATGGTGTGATTGCATGAGCCCTTTAACCTCGAGAATAATCTTTGACTTGACACTCTGCTTTCCAAGCCCACTGGGGTAGAAACATGACCCCCATGATTTGGTAAGACTGCCCCACAGCTATGACTTTCTACCTAGGCCCTATCTCCACTATGGTTTTCTGCTAGGGCCCTATACCTTCCAGGCTGTGGTCCCTGACCCATGGCTCTTTTGAGTGGCCTCACCCCCCAGGGCTCCAGAAGGCATAGCCCACACTGCAGTCTTCTATGGAGGTCCCACCCCTGAGGCACTGGGCAGGGGCATCCTGAAACTTCTCTGCCCCCAGTCCATTGCACTCTGATCCTTTGGTGAGAGTGTGGGGTTCTCTGAATAAGCTTTAGTGTCGTTCTTCCATTGTCTTGAAGAACAGCATCTGACCTCTTTTGAGATGCCTGATACACACTAAACTTATCAAATGATTTTCTGGCCACACCATTAGTGTTCTCCTTTTTTTGCAATATGGATACGCTGAGAATTTTTCAAACCTTTAAGTTCTGCTTCCTTTTAGAATAACAACCCCATCTTTAAATCATTTCTCTCCTTTCTCATTTTGTTATACACAGTCAGTAGGTGTTAAGTTGTACTTTCAACACATTGCTTAGAAACTTCCTCAGCTAAATATCCAGTTTCATTGCTTACAAGTTCTACCTTCCACAACACACTAGAACACAGACACAATTCAGCCAATTGATTTGCCACTTTTTGACAAGAATTTCCTGTCTTTCAGTTTCCAATAACGCGTTCCTCATTTCCTCCTTTAAGCCTGAGCTCTCACCAGAATGGCCTTTACTGTCCATATTTCCACAAATATTCTGTCCATGGTTACCTAGGTATTCTCTAAGAAGATTGAGGCTGTCTATGAGCTCTCTTCTCTTTTCCTTCTGAGCTCTTATCAGTATCGCCTTTAAAGGTTCATTCATAGGGATGTAGGCTTTTTCTAGCATGCACCTCAAAACTCTTATAGCCTCTACTTCTTACCTAGTTCCAAAGCCACTTTTACCTTTTCAGGTATTTGTTACAGCACCCAGCTCTTAGTATCAGTTTAAGTCGCAGGATTCTCTAGAGACAGAACCACTAGGATATATATAGGAAGAGATTTATTATAAGAAATTGACTCATACAATTAAGGAAGCTGAAAAAATCCCATGAACTGCCATCTGCCAGCTGGAGATCCAGGAAGGCTGGTGGTGTAATTCAGTCCAAGTCGAAGGCCTGAGAACCAGAGATGCTGAAGAGTAGTTTCCAGTCTGGTGTGAAGCTCTAAGAACCAGGGTTGTGGTAGGCAGAAGAAGATCAAAGTCCTGTCTCCAGCATTCAGACAGGAATGATTGAATCCTTCCTTTTGCTGACTTTCTGTTCTATTTTGGATTGAATGGTGACCACCCATTTTGGGGAGGGCAGACCACTTTACTGAAGTCCATTGATTGAAATGCTCAGGTCATCCCACAAACACCCTCACAGACACAGAAATAATGTGTAACCAAATATCTGAGCGTCCATGGTCCAGTCAAATGGACATATAAAATAAACCATCACACGGATGACTTTCTCTCTCCTGTCAGGGCAATGACAGTCATTTTTATATATATATATATATATATATATATAAAATTTTCTTCAGCTTTCTTGAGATGTAATTGACATGTAACATTATATAAGTCTAAGGTGTACAATATTATGATTTAATACACATATATATTGTAAAATGGTTACCACAATAAGGTTAGTTAGTTACCATATTGTGTGTGTGTGGGGGGGTGAGAACATTTAAGGGCTACTCTCTTAGCAAATTTCAAGTATATAATATAGTATTGTTACCATAGCCACTATGCTCTACATTATATCCCCAGAACTTATTAATCTTATGTTAAATTTTTTTTACATCTTTATTGGAGTATAATCGCTTTACAATGGTGTGTTGGTTTCTGCTTTATAACAAAGTGAATCAGTTATACATATACATATGTTCCCATATCTCTTCCCTCTTGCGACTCCCTCCATCCCACCCTCCCTATCCCACCCCTCTAGGAAGTCACAAAGCACCGAGTTGATCTTCCTGTGCTATGCGGCTGCTTCCCACTAGCTACCTGTTTTACGTTTGGTAGTGTATATATGTCCGTGCCGCTCTCTTGCTTTGTCACAGCTTACCCTTCCCCCTCCCCGTATCCTCAAGTCCATTCTCTAGTAGTTCCGTGACTTTATTCCCGTCTTACCCCTAGGTTCTTCATGACATTTTTTTCTTAGATTCCATATATATGTGTTAGCATACGGTATTTGTCTTTCTCTTTCTGACTTACTTCGCTCTGTATGACAGACTCTAGGTCCATCCATCTCACTACAAATAACTCAATTTCGTTTCTTTTATGGCTGAGTAATATTCCATTGTATACATGTGCCACATCTTCTTTATCCATTCATCTGATGTTGCACACTTAGGTTGCTTCCACGTCCTTGCTATTGTAAATAGAGCTGCAATGGACATTTTGGTACATGACTCTTTTTGAATTATGTTTTTCTCAGGGTATATGCCCAGTAGTGGGATTGCTGGGTCATATGGTAGTTCTATTTGTAGTTTTTTAAGGAACCTCCATACTGTTCTCCATAGTGGCTGTACCAATTCACATTCCCACCAGCAGTGCAAGAGTGTTCCCTTTTCTCCACACCCTCTCCAACATTTATTGTTTCTAGATTTTTTGATGACGGTCATTCTGACTGATGTGAGATGATATCTCATTGTAGGTTTTGTTTTGGGGTTTTTTTGCGATACGCAGGCCTCTCACTCTTGTGGCCTCTCCCGTTGCGGAGCACAGGATCCGGACGCACAGTCTCAGCGGCCATGACTCACAGGCCTAGCCGCTCCGCAGCATGTGGGATCTTCCCAGACCGGGGCACTAACCCGTGTCCCCTGCATCAGCAGGCAGATTCTTAACCACTGCACCACCAGGGAAGCCCTCATTGTAGTTTTGAGTTGCATTTCTCTAATGATTAATGATGTTGAGTGTTCTTTCATGTGTTTGTTGAGAATCTGTATATCTTCTTTGGAGAAATGTCTATTTAGGTTTTCTGCCCATTTTTGGATTGGGTTGTTTGTTTTTTTGTTATTGAGCAGCTTGTAAATTTTGGAGATTAATCCTTTGTTGGTTGCTTCATTCGCAAATATTTTCTCCCATTCTGAGGGTTGTCTTTTGGTCTTGTTTATGGTTTCCTTTTCTGTGCTAAAGCTTTAAAGTTTCATTAGGTCCCATTTGTTTATTTTGTTTTTATTTCCATTTCTCTAGGAGGTGGGTCAAAAAGGATCTTGCTGTAATTTATGTCATAGAGTGTTCTGCCTATGTTTTCCTCTAAGAGTTTGATAATTTTTGGCCTTACATTTAGGTCTTTAATCCATTTTGAGCTTATTTTTGTGTATGGTGTTAGGGAGTGTTCTAATCTCATACTTTTACATGTAGCTGTCCAGTTTTCCCAGCACCACTTATTGAAGAGGCTGTCCTTTCTCCACTGTACATTCCTGCCTCCTTTATCAAAAATAAGGTGACCATATGTGCGTGGGTTTATCTCTGGGCTTTCTATCCTGTTCCATTGATCTATATTTCTTCTTTTGTGCCTGTACCATAATGTCTTGATTACTGTAGCTTTGTAGTATAGTCTGAAGTCAGGGAGCCTGATTCCTCCAGCTCCGTTTTTCATTCTCAAGATTGCTTTGGCTATTCGGGGTCTTTTGTGTTTCCATACAAATTGTGAATTTTTTTGTTCTAGTTCTGTGAAAAATGCCAGTGGTAGATTGATAGGGATTGCACTGAATCTGTAGATTGCTTTGGGTAGTAGAGTCATTTTCACAATGTTGATTCTTCTAATCCAAGAACATGGTATATCTCTCCATCTGTATGTATCATCTTTAATTTCTTTCATCAGTGTCTTATTATTTTCTGCATACAGGTCTTTTGTCTCCTTAGTTAAGTTTATTCCTAGATATTTTATTCTTTTTGTTGCAATGGTAAATGGGAGTGTTTTCTTACTTTCACTTTCAGATTTTTCATCATTAGTGTATAGGAATGCCAGAGATTTCTGTGCATTAATTTTGTGTCCTGCTACTTTACCAAATTCATGATTAGCTCTAGTAGTTTTCTGGTGGCATCTTTAGGATTCTCTATGTATAGTATCATATCATCTGCAAACAGTGACAGCTTTACTTCTTCTTTTCTGATTTGGATTCCTTTTATTTCCTTTTCTTTTCTGATTGCTGTGGCTAACACTTTCAAAACTGTGTTGAATAAGAGTGGTGAGAGTGGGCAACCTTGTCTTGGTCCTGACCTTAGTGGAAATGGTTTCAGTTTTTCACCACTGAGGACAATGTTGACTGTGGGTTTGTCATATATGGCCTTTATTATGTTGAGGAAAGTTCCCTCCATGCCTACTTTCTGCAGAGTTTTTATCATAAATGGGTGTTGAATTTTGTCAAAAGCTTTCTCTGCATCTATTGAGATGATCATATGGTTTTTCTCATTCAATTTGTTAATATGGTGTATCACGTTGATTGATTTGCATATATTGAAGAATCCTTGCATTCCTGGGGTCATTTATATTTTTGACATGAGGTCCTCAAGATTGCAAAGGTTATTGGCTAAAGCCCTGTAACTAGGAAGTTAAATCACACAAGACAAGAGAGTGGGCAGATCTTTCTTAAATATTCTCAGAGAATAGAAACAAAATTTGAGGTAGGACATAATAGATAAAACAATCATATGAAGTGGAGAATTTTGTTGGAATGGGGAGACATATTTAGATTTAACCCCAATTTATTGGTAATGATATCAGTAAAATGTATGCCAGAAAACATGCTAAATTTTTTTACATATCAAAGCTCATTTAAACCTCACAATGATCTGTGATTTGTAACAACTGTTGATAATTTACAACTGAGGAACCTGAAACATAAAGAAATCAGTTATTTAACAGTGTACCGCTAATAAATGGCAGAGTCAGGATTTAAAATCTGATGAGCCTGAATTCAGGGCCTATGTTCTTACATTCTCTTGTCTCTTTTCTTTCTTTCCTGTACTCTTGAGTTTCTTGGGCCAGTCCCTTTTCCTTTTATAAACCACTTTTACTTAACTTATCATGAGGATATATGCTTTTTACAGCATTTAAGCATTTACCTTTTCAAAAAAAAAAGAAATGGATGACTATAAATATTTATATGAGTAGAAGAGATTATCCCTGCCTTAATCCTATCCCCTTAAAGAATATCCTTTCAAGTGTTGGGCTTAATAAAATGTTGCTGTATTTTGTAGGCCAAGGTCAACTTATGAATTGGTCATCTGTCACGACCAGAATTTTTTCAGAAATCCTTTACACTGTGGTACAGAATGGGTATAAGCTAAACATTTTCCCAGTGAATGAACTCAGCTCCGTTATACTGTTATTTCATACCCATAAAGGCAACTTTCATCATGTCTACTGGGTTAGGACTATTTTGCCTCAAAATGACAGAATCCCAACTTAAATTGTCTTACAAAAAGTAGAAATTTATTGGCTCATATCAATGAAAAGTCCCATAGTGAATAGCTTCAGGTACAAGTGGATTTAGGGTGACTGTTGCTGGTAATCTGTTTCTGTCCTCTCTGCCTGTCTTTCCTCTGTGTTGGCTTCAGAGTCATGCAATATTTCTTAGCATGACTTTCCAGTAGATCTACAAGAGTCCCAAAATTAATGTGAATCGTACTGTTAGTCCACTCCTGAATCAGTGAAACAAGGAAATTTGATGCCCTCTTTGGACCAGTTGTGTGTCCCCTCCACTCCTGGAGCTAATGGGTAGAGTCAGTCCCTCTTGAACTACTTAGACTGATAGTGAGGGAAGAACGGTTTTCCTAAGGAGAATTAGAAAGTTACTGCCAATTGAAGGGAACTGGGTGCTGCACAGGCAAGGGTGAAACACGGACTTGCTCGGCTGAGTAGTCATCTCTGGGATAAGGAGCTCTAGTTTTTCAAGCATTCTTCAAATGGTGAGATTCAGGGTTCTCCTAATAACATGGTTATTCTCCTCTGAATAACTTCTAGAAGGATATGTGTTTCCTCTATGGGGTTGTAGCCAAGATGTCGAGTGATGTCGAGGGACCAAGTAAGAAATGGCTGAAGGGAATTTTCTCAGGGTGTGTATATGTGTATGGGGTGATGCGAATAATTGTTTTGGAGACAAAATAGAGAGGTGAGTGCTTTCTGGTTTTAAAAGGAGTGAATGGGTATGAGAAAGTAGGGACACACAGTTAGGGTTAATGTAAGGTATAATTTTTTGTTAATTGATGTTCACCAGTGTTTTAGACATCTGGGACTGGAGACACCTATGATTATTTAAATTAACTGTGTATCATTTATTATGTGTCAGGAAGTGTTTTAAAATATAAATCTTAACTCATTTAATCTTGAGAGTCACATAGTATTATCACCCCCACTTTCCATGAGAGGAAACTGAGGCTAGATAAGTAATTTGCTGAAACCCACTCAAATACTAAGTGGTAGGGTTAGAACCAGAACCCAGGCAAGCTGTGTTTTTAATCGTTACAGTATGTGTGGAGGTAAAAAGAACCAGTAGACAATTGGAAGATAAAGTCAAGGAAATCTATACAATAGAACAGAAAGGTAACAAGTTGGAAAATTAGAGAACAAATAAAATTAAAGAATTATTTCAAGATGGCCACCACCCCACAGATGAAGGGAGAGAAAAAACAGATTCTTGCACCTTGGGAAGATGTTTCTACATTAAATGGTCTGATCAAACTATCACACCATTATCATGAAATTTCAAGCCAGTAAGATAAAAAGAGCTCATAAGTATATAAAGAGGTGAAAAGAATAGGGAAATCAGGGACAGAAATCAGAATAACACTGGACAGTAGATAAAATTAGGGCAGCCTTTAAAAATTTTTGAGGCCAAATTAGTATCAACTTAGATTTCTATAACAAGCTAAATTACCAATCAAATGTGAAGGTATATATGCAAAGCTGCACAAGGAGTTTACCTGTAACATCCTTTCCCAGGAACTACGAAGGGTGTAATCTATAAAATGTGGAAGCAAACCAAAAGAAGACATGAGATCCAGGTAACAGGAGAGCCAACACAGAAGAGAGATACAGAATTTCCCTGAAAGGCAGCAAAGGAAATGTCTTCGAACGACAATTGTTCAGAAGTTCTAGAATGCCCCAATTTATATAGAAACAGAGGCATAGATTGCTCTAGATGGCAGATCTTCCTGAAAATAATGAAATGGTTAATTACCCAGTACACTCGACTAAACTGAAAATGTATCAGTATTCCACAATGTCAGAGAGTTTGAAAGAGTTAATAAGGATAGGCACATAGAGAGCAAAAGGAAAAAAAAAACATTTTAACTCCAGAAGATACACACAAGCATATAAAAGAAAACGTAATTGTAGCTCATAATTTCCCTGGAAGAAACAGTATGCTATTGACCCTAGGACAATGCAGGGGTTAGGGATGCTGAACCTCCATGCAGTAGAAAATCCCTGCACAACCTTATAGTGGGCCCTCTGTACCCGTGGTTCTGAAGCCATAGATCGTGTAGTACTGTAGTATGTATTCAGTGAAAACTCTCCTTGTACACCTGACTTGTGCAGTTCAAACCCGTGTTGTTCAAGAGTCAACTGTATCCTTATTTACATTAATCCCTGTGATCGTATTTTGTAGATGTGGTTTGTATTATAATCAATAAAATTATCCTTGATAATCTGGTGAGCCTCCTGCAATCATCCGAAAGTTTTTAAGAGCAAAACAGAGGTTTACCCGAGCGAGAAGAAATCCTGACTGTGGACTGCCGATTCAGCTCCTGCCCTAGAGTTTACAGAGAACTATCCTACATATTGTGGACTTGCCAGCCCCCACAAGTAAACCAGTCCCTTGAAATAAATCTCCATATAGAAGCATGTGTGTCTGTGTGTCCACATGCTGTGTACATTGAAGATATAATGGTGCTGGCTTGGAAGATGGAGGAGGGGGCCAGGAGCCAAGGAATGCATGCAGCCTCTTGAAGCTGGAAAACTTAAGGAAATGGAAGAACTGAAGCTCGATTTTAGCCCAGTGAGATCCATTTTTTTTTTTTTTTTTTTTTTTTTTGCTGTACGCGGGCCTCTCACTGCTGTGGCCTCTCCTGTTGCAGAGCACAGGCTCCAGACGCGCGGGCCCAGTGGCCATGGCTCACGGGCCCAGCCGCTCCGCGGCATGTGGGATCCTCCTGGACCGGGGCACGAACCCGTGTCCCCTGCGTCAGCAGGCGGACTCTCAACCACTGCGCCACCAGGGACGCCCGAGATCCATTTTTGACTTCTGACTTCCAGAACTGTAAGATAAGAAATCAGTGTTTCAATCCACTAAGTTTATGGCTGTCTGCTACAGCTGCAACAGTTACCTAATCTACCGTGCACGATAGCATATGAGACTTACCACCATCCCTGTTGTCATCTCTGCTTTGTATGTGAAAGACCTGAAACTTGGAGGCATAATGTGACTTAGCCCAGACCGGAGAGTAACCATCCTCTAGCTAGAACTTGGACCTCATTCTTAAAACTTACAAGTTCAGTGTTCACTCTTTCTCTAGCACACATTCTCGTGGTATATTTGAAAGCTGATTCTATATCTCCTCAAAGACATTTCTACCTTTTATGGGTTAATAACAGAAAGAAAAAGAGAGAAGGAATTAAGGAAGACAAAACTCCTTGGTCTTCTAGTTGATGTTTGCTTTGTTGGTGAGTTAACCGTCTGTCTGAATGCCCTGTTCGCTATCACTGAGCGATTAATTGTGTAGCTCATTACTGTGAGCCAGCATGATGGTCCCTCCAAGACGTGCCAGGCTGTAAACACCAGCAACTGATTGATGCTGCTTTAATGAAGTACTGAGACTCCTTTTTACCCAAAGCCTTTTTTATTTTTCCCTAGAAATTTGTCATATGTTTATTTTACACACACAGGTATACAAAATAATTACAGATATATATTTATGTATTGATTTCTCACTAATTACTAAGGGGAAAATGTAACTCTATGTGTTTTCGCTAAAGGAATCATAATCTTTCACAATCTTACCTAATGGTCTGTGGCAACCTGATCTGAAGCACCTAATGGCATTTATGAACTATTCTTGCCACAAATACTTACCCTGGATCTAATCAATCTAGAGTCCAGACCGAACATCCATTTTTCAGATTACTCAGGACAGAGGGTGAAGTTAAGCAACACTTACACAAAGGCTTTTAATGGTCCTTTCTAACACTTAACAGACCACTGGTCATAGAAAAGCTATTTCAGATTCCTCAGGCACAGAGAGAGGCGTATTTACCTCTTCTCCCATTCTACCCCATGCAGAGTTTCTTTTGAAGGTTGTAGTTGCTTTTATTTTTGAAAGAGTGCTGTCTTTTCCACTCTTTCACAAAAATTACCTAAATTAGATGTTTTCTTTTTATAGTTTGTATAATTATGATTCATCATGAATAACACAGTTTCAGGAATTACAATTAGTAAGGCAAAGCATGACATGTAATTTTATTTTATTTTTATTTTATTTTTTGTTGTTGGTCTTGGTAGATTGGATGTAATGTATAGGGGAACTGGATGAGTGATGGATCTATTTTCTGCGACATGGATGGTGGTGGAAGGGCAGTTGGAAGAGGAGTGGCAGGATATCAGAAGTAGTGTTTGAGACACGTTAAATTTCAGGTACCTATAACTCATTCACGTGGGGCAAGCAGGGGACTATAATGACATGTAATTTTTTTTTCTTCTTTCTTGCGGTACGCGGGCCTCTCACTGTTGTGGCCTCTCCCATTGCGGAGCACAGGCTCCGGACGCTCAGGTTCAGCGGCCATGGCTCACGGGCCCAGCCGCTCCATGGCATGTGGGATCTTCCCGGACCGGGGCACGAACCCGTGTCCCCTGCGTCGGCAGGTGGACTCTCAACCACTGCGCCATCAGGGAAGCCCAATGACATGTAATTTTAAATTGCAGTTTTGAGTTGCAAGTTTTCAATTGATCCTACATGTGAATTCCTATCTTTTTAAAATCCAAAGTAATTCTCCTCATAGAATGTTATTTTAAATGGAGTGTATGTGAATATGGTGAGAGGGATAAAGCTGCTATAGACCTTCACTTTGCTTTTCCTGTTATAAATTCTTGCCTTTTGTAAAACTTGTCATTATGGAAAATTTCAAACGTAGAGAAAAGCATATCACATAATATTAAACTAAACTCCCATGTACCCATCACCCAACTTTAACAATTATTAACTTAGAGCCAATCTTGTTTCATTTATGTCAATTCCTTTTTACTCTCCCCACTGGATTATTGTGAAGCAAAGTTCTAGTTTCAAAATGTTTCGACAAGGGTTTGGAGGTGAGGGATGAACAAGTTTCTATTCGTCAAGGGGAACCATTTGTATCAAAGCAACATTTTGATGACTTTTTTTCACAAGAAGTAATTTTTTCTGAGAATTAAATGCTTCTGGAGTTCTTCATTTCTGAAGTATACTGTCTTATTAATTAGTTCAGCAAATTGAATTCTTGCTGTATGTCAGGAAGAGTACTAGACTTCAGTGATACCACGGTGACTAAGAAAAAACTCTAGTGCTCAAAACATCATTATCTCATAGGGTGAGTAAGTAGATGAATGAGTAATGAGAATAATGATAGATTTACATGGGATTATAAAACAGGAACATCTAATCCAGCCTTGGAGGGTCCAGATGTCTGAACAGAGACTAGAAGTAAACAAGATTGAGAGGTAAGGAGGGTATGGGTGGGGCATAGTTAATGATCTACTGGGAGGGAGAATCTATGTGCAGGTCTGTGAATAGGGAGATGTGTCTTGCTCCCATGGCTGCAGGGTAGAATATGAAGGGAAAATTTGTAAGAGGTGAGACTAGAGAGGTGAGCAAGGAGTTTGGTTTTTATCTATAGCTTAGGGAGAGTCTTTAGAGGATTTTATTTAGGGAGCTGACAAGATGTATCAGAAAAAGTGTTACCCCAGTCTAGTAGTAAGAGGAATTGCTCTGAGAGATTAACCATTAATTTAAAGACATCAGACAATTAGCCATCCCCATGCCAGGGCCTCTGGCCTTCTGACTTGTGATCCAGGGTCTTACATATTCCTCTGTTTTTTTGGTTTGTGTTTTTTATTTAAAATTTTAATCAATAAAATCGGCCAATAATTCCCTCAGTTGTAATCATCTTATCTTTGTCATTAACCTGTAGTATAATAAGACATAAAACAAAGGAGTGGGACTTCCCTGGTGGTCCAGTGGTTAAGATTCCATGCTGCCAATGCGAGGGGCCCATGTTTGATCCCTGGTCAGGGAACTAGATCCCTCATGCCACAACTAAAGATTCCACATGCTGCAACTAAGACCCAGTGCAGCCAGATAAATAAATATTAAAATCAAAACAAAACTAAGGAGTAAGCCTCCTGAGTCCAACTTCCTCAGTAGTAATCATTGTAGAACTATTTCCACCATTGATAATCTGCTGTTTATTCTGGGGCGCTCTTTTGTCCTGTGCCATTATGCCTGCTATCTTATATCCCGACATCAAAAACACTGTGTGACTAAATCCATAGATTTGTGCTAGTGAAGTCTTGTTGGGGGAGGAAGGTTAGGTGTGACCTGGGGGAATGAAGGACTTATAGGTGAAGGGTAGGCAATAAACTCCTTGAATCTGGGGACTTCAGAGATCTTGTCTGCTGGAGTACTAGGTTTGAGCAAATAAGAAGAGGGGGCAGTATTGGCTGTTGTCATTGGTACAGCTGTAGAGCAGGAGTTAGTAAACTGCAGTTGACGGATCAAATTCAGATCACTGCCTACCTTTGTAAATAAAGTTTTATTGGAACACAGCCATGCTCACTTACTTACATATTATCTGTGACTATTTCTATACTACAATGGCAGAGTTGAATAGTTGCAACAGAGCGAATAGGACCAGCAAAGCTTTAAGTGTTCACTTTAACTTTTACAGAAAAAGATGGCCAGCCTATGCTACAGAGGGAGAGTCAGTGAGCGTGGAGCTTGGACTAGATTGTTCTCTGAAATCTGAAGAGGACTCATGAGGCTAGGGTCTCTAGGGGGTTCACGGAGGTGGATCTGGAGCCTTCGTTTCTCTGAGGCTGAGGGGCCCTTGGGTCCTATAAGGCTTTGCTTTGGGTGAGACGTTTTGGGGGGGCTGCTTTTCAGCTCATTACACCCCAGAGGGGCTTTCACTTGAGACTACCTAATATAAGCTCCGTGATGGTGCAAGGGCACTTCTTACCGTCTGGTGACTGGTGAATTTCCACTTCTGTGCAGCATTTGCTATATGGCATCAGAGCAATGAACAGAGCTTTCACTTCCAGCTGTGAGGCATCTGGCTTGGATCCCTTCTCTCCTCTTAGCTACAGTGTTCTTGATGTTCCTGCTGTGTGTCCTGAACCGGATTGGCATCTATCTTCCCCTCTGTGGTGTCCTTTAGGCTTTGCCAGACCCATACCAGCCCATTCCGTCTCCCTGCTGACTCTGCCGGCTGGCCAGCAGGGTGCCTTCCTACCCCTGGGGAAACAGCAGCGTTTCAGTTTTGGCTACAGAGACTCACAGAGCTCAACACTCTGATTTGGTTAATTCACGTATTATTGTGCCTCTTTTCAACATCAACCTTATCTATAGATAGAGGCCTATGTGAAACACTACTTGAATCACTGGAAGATCTTCCCTGGTCCAAAATACTTCATCTGCTAACCCTGCCATGGTGCTTGAACTACTCCAATTTGGATTAAGTATAATGAGCACTTATTAAAATGATAGCGTTTCCCTATGCAGCGTGACTCACCCAGCCACTAGCTAGCCTTAAGCTAAAGAGGAATGAGTTGAATGGAGGAACTAAAGGAGAAATCTGCATCTCCAAGTAAATGGGACAAGTCAGATTTGAAAGGGAGAGGAATCTAGGTGATACTGGGGACAGACAGGCCCAATTGGCACATTCAGAAGGAAATGCATAGATGCTGCATACCAGGGAGAGAAGATGTAAAATTGGAGAAAAGGGCATGAAAGGGATTATAATATAGAAATGATGGAGTAGTAGAGTTGGAGGAAGCCGACTTGATGACAGACGAGATCACTGAGGAGCAGGGAGGGTCTGAGACTTCCCTGAGGTACTGCAGAAAGTCATTGGCAAAGTCTGAATGAGAATCTACGTCTGCTGACACCTGACTCTGTGCTCTTTCCCAGCTTTTCCCAAAGTGTGCCCTGGGAACTACTACATCTGCAAATATTAATACAATTTTACTTGGAGAAGAAGGCATAGTGGTTAATTAAGTTCAGCGAACATGGTTAGAAAGAGGGCTGTCAGGGCAAAGTACTCCTCTACCATCTTGGGACATGAACTCCAGCCATTAAGTCATTAGATATTTAACAAAAACCTATTATGAAAGGATATACCTATAATAAGTACTGTGTTAATGGCTGGAGGTATAATGGGCAAGAGAGAGAGATGGTTCTTGTTTTCAGGATTTGCCAGCCTGCTCCACCCCTGCAAGGTAGATATTGATCAAATAACCATACAGGTGCCTAGTGCTGTATTTAGCAGCTGAGTAGTGCTTTGCAGGGGGACAACAGAGTTCTTGAGGAGCCTATGTCAACCGGTCCTTGTGGTGGAGTGGTTCAGAGATGATTTCTGGGATGAAAGGCTTCTTCAGCTGGTAAATGAAGGGTAAGCATAAGCTAACCAGGTAAAGAGGAGTTCAAGTAGAGGGGACAGCATGGGCATGTAGCAGGGAAAGCATAGTGTGTTAGAGCAGAATGTTCTGGTTAGAGTGTCGAGGTTCACCAGAGGGACCGGGACCACAAGTCCTCATCCTCTGAACACAACAGGTGTGGTATATTTCTCTCACTGTGTCTTACAAATGTTATCCTTCTCTATGCTGTGAAACAGTTGGCAAGGACAACATCAAGGAAACTAAATGTGGGATTTAGTGAGTTAGGGCAGTGGTGAGAGATGAGCCTGGAAGATCATGGAGGAGCCCTAAGATTTGGATCTTAATCCTTAAAGCAGTTGTTGCACCGCTGACTCTCTACATGACATTTCCTGAGTCCCATAATGTCTTTTTGGACCTCGGTGTGTTCTTCCAAAGTTGGGTCAGATATTCTTCTTTGCTTTATGTATTTTTTTTAACTCCAACCAGGGTATCTGGCCCTGAAGAAAGCTGTACCAGCCTGGTCTTGAAGGGCTGTTGAGTTACTGCCTTAGCCCAAAGATGATTTAGTGCATCAGTGCAGGGGCTGAGCAGTCCTGCCTGATGATGATGAGTTGTGATTTCATACAATTTGTTATTGCTGCTCCCTACCCACCCACTGCCATGGGTCAGGAGACTGAGATCCCCCTATCTTTTCATTCTAAATAGGGCAACTCCCCTCTTCACAGAGATACGTTTGCTGTGGGAAGAAGCGAAGTGGCAAAACCCAGACCATCTGGTGGGTAGGGAGCTGGAGCTCTGTTTCACACTGCCACTTCTCTCAGTTCCTTTTAAACCATCGTTGACAAGCACACACTCTCACAAACAAACAAAAAAACCCCTCTTTCTGGAGTTGGCATTTCTCTCCAGACTTCCGGGAATGTGTGATGGCTATTTCACTACCTCCCATCAGCCTTCTCTGACGGTGTGGTTTTCCTGTTTCACACATCATATGTAGCTAACTGAAGCTGTGGTACTTAGGGATGTGGTGCTGGAGTTCTTAGCAAAACGTGTGGGGTATCCAGGGACCTTCTGGCCTGAAGGTGTAAATGTAAATGGACTGAAATAATCTGCCTTCTAGCAACTCCTGAGAACTGAGAGAGGCCTGCTTAATGAACAAAGAGAGAGTTTACACCTGGTCTAGGCAGAGAACCTCAAATGAAGGAGGTGCAGGACAGGGGAGAAGTGAGAGAACTTGAGCTCCGTGGAAGAGAGAAAGGCTTCAAGCCCCAATTCTGTTACTTACCAGTTTTGTTCCTTGAGTGAGTTACATTCTCTGGGCCCCAATTCTTTCATCCTTTAAATGCAGATTTTAATAAAGTTGTGATATGAATTAAATGGGGCAATGTATGAAAGCATTTATCATAGTGTCAGGCATATAGTAAACAGTTCAAAAGTACTACTGATAAAATTAAATATGCAATCACTATCCCATAGTCTTTAGTGTGTTTTCTATTTGTTCCTTTTTTAAAAAATCGTTTTAAATATTTTTATACAATTTTCTAAGGTTACACTCCATCTGCAGTTATTACAAAATATTGTCTGTATTACCTGTGTTGTACAATACATCCTTGTAGCCTATTTTATGCCCAATAGTTTGTACCTCTCACTCCTCCACCCCTATATTGCCCCTCCCCTGCTCCCCACTGGTAACCGCTAGTTTGTTCTCTACACCTGTGAGTCTGCTTCATTTTTGTTATATTCACTAATTTGTTGTATTTTTTAGATTCCACATATAAGCAATATCATACAGTATTTGATAAGTTCGTCTGACTTACTTCACTTGCCATAATGCCCTCCAAGTCCATCCAAGTTGCTACATATGGCAAAATTTTGTTCTTTTTTATGGCTGAGGAGTATTCCATTGTGTATATATTATCTCTCTCTCTCTCTCTCTCTCTCTCTCTCTCTCTCTCTATATATATATATATATATATATGGGTACATATATATATATATATATATATATACACCACATCTTCTTTATCCATTCATCTGTTGATGGACATTTAAGTTGCTTCCATGCCTTGGCAATTATAAATAATGCTGCTATAAATACTAGGGTGCATTTATCTTTTAGGATTAGTCTTGTTTTTTTCAGATATATACCCAGGAGTCGAATTTCTGAGTCATGTGGTAGTCCTATTTTTAGTTTCTTGAGAAACCTCCTCTCTGTTTTCCACAGTGGCTGCTGTTTATTTCATTTTTTTCTTTCTTTTTTTTTTTTTTAACTGTTACTTTTACAGAACCAGATGCTTTTTTCTCAGTGTACTTCTGTAAAATGTCCAGCTGTGTCTCCTTTTTAGGCATGATGACATCAGGATCTCTCTTACCAAGATCCCTGTTCATTGTCAGAGGAAACTGTTAATGTTAAGACACCTTCCGGGCCTGAGGCCATCCATGTGTTCCTTATGAATTCCCTCATCTGTGCACCGCATGAACTTTTGTCAGATGCCAGTGGTTCATGATCACCTTAACAAAGAGCAGGAAAAGCAGATGACCAGTAGTCAGCACCACATGGAGAGATGAGGCTGGTGTCTCTTAAAGGGCATTGGAAGCCCTCAGGCAGCACTAACTTTCCACAGACTTCCTGGGGCTGCTCTGTTCCCAGTTTCAGTGATTTTTGTACTAATTATTCTTTAGCTCCAGAGGACCTTTATTTCTGCCCTCAGGATGTATGGCCATTGGCCCAGCCAAACTGCCTGTCTGTGTGCCTGTCTTGTCACCACTGCTTTAAACCCTGGGACCCAATAGGCAGCCTTGACCCTGAGTGCTTCTCAGGCACAATTCTGGTTGCTCTTGGTCTAGATTCACCAGGTATTCCCTGATGGGCACACATCATGTGTGCTGATTCCGCCGTGCCTCACTAGTCCAACATTAATTCTTGATTCTGTCTCTCGGTGTCATCTGTGTGACCCAGCAATAGGAGCAGGACCTGCTGAAGAGGATCAGTGGCTCTTCCTATGGTGGTTGTAGAAGACGGAAAGTAAAGAGGTTATTTCAGCTTCGTTCAGGTGGACTCCGGGAGAAGTTGCTACTTATCACCCAAGGGGCTTTAGTAATAGATTTTTATGGCAGGATGTTCTCTGTTATTTAATCTTCCTGCATAATTTTCATTAATTGTCCTCTCTACCCCACCCTCTCATTCATCCAACAACTCTTCTGTTGTTTACTTACCCTCTAAGAAATGGTTCTACATGCTGGGAATAGAGTGAAGTGTAAACAGGTGGTCCTGCCTTCGTGGCACTTACAATCTAGGAAGAGAGACAAATCAAATCATAAGAGTTTATAAAACTACATGTCTGATGGAGGGAATTGCAAGTGTTAGGAGAGCACCTAACACAGCATATAGAGTGATAGCTAATCCAAGGAATGAAAGATGAGTAAGTGTTGTCTAGGCAAGAAGGGATTAGTGGGCATTTTTTTTTTTTTTGGTGAGGATAAAAGATGCAAGCAGGTACCAAATCATGCTTGTAAGTTTGATCTTTAGAGTAACAGGGATCCGTTAAAGATTATTAATCAGGAGAATGATACGATATGAAAGGCATTTTAGAATTATCACTCTGGATGCAATGAATAAGAGGGCATGAGCCTTGAGGAGGGAACATCATTGGGGAAGCTCCTGCCGTAGACTAGAAAGCTGGTAGGATTTGAAGTGGAAGCCACAGGGCTTGGTGGTTGATTGGATGTGAGGGGGGGATGGGTAGCAGGAGGAAGAGTGAAGCATCAGAACTGACTGCCATGTTTCTGGGTTCATCAAGTGGGTGAATGATAGTACTTTTCTACTAAGACAGGGATCTTGGAGAAGCAAAAAGATTTGAGAGGGAAACAAAGATCTAAGCTTTAGATATGTTGAACTCGAAGTGCATGCAAGACTTCCTGTTGTATATAGACAACTGCAGTGGGAAATGGAGTATCAGGATAGTGTTCAGGAAGGTGATCTAGAGCCATAGATTTGAGTCACTAGCAGTTAAAAGATATTTCAAGCTATGAGAATGAAGGAGATTATTTATATAAGCAAAGTATGGGAGGTGAGGGGGGGTTAAGAACAGGACTGTAAGTGTTACTACCATGGAAGGTCATGAAAAGAAGAGTTAGAAGAGAAATCCAGAGAAGAAAGAGAAAAAATAAGGAACTGTTATTAGAGAAACATAGGAAATAGTTTCCTTTTAGGATGGATGGTCTAATGGGGATATTCTAACAATTCATGGGTCTAAATCTAGAGATACTGATCTTTCAGCACCAGATCTTACATTTTGGATAGAAAAGGTAGCAAGCTCAACCCAAAGCCACGCTAATCTTTTAACTGTGGTCAAGGGCAAATGTGAGTACCAGGGCCTTGAAAATCAATTAACTGGATGGTTTTGGCTTTATTTATATGCTTTGATGCTGACAATATTAATTTTCAAAACAGCTTAGCGTCTTTATGGTCCAGCCTTCCTCATTTCCTTATTGGTAAGTTGATGCTTATAACAAACAAGCTCCCACCCGAACTTTAAGTGACTGATGGGTTTGGGAATATGTTTTCTTCATCATTTTAATTATATTATGTATACGGTCATATCAATGAAGAGAAAGTTACAGACATTTGTTAAATATGTATCAGATACAGAAGAGAATTGATGAGGCTTTGGAGTGTTAGGAAAAACAGAATTAAGATTCAGGAGAATAGTTTCATATTCTGATGCTGCCATTAACTTGCTCTGTGGCAGGAGGGTGACTCTCCTGGTCTCAGTTTACCTATCTATAAATGTAAGACGCTGGACTCAAAGTTCCCTTCTGTCATTAATATTTTGTGAGCTCTGAATGTACATTACTCATTACAGATTGATGAGAGGGCAGTATATTTAGATTTCTGTATAGTGCCTACCTCTACACAAGGCTTATAGCTGTCATTCCTGGGCATTATGTTCATTAACGTGTTCACTCATTACCTTCTAAAATTCTGACTCCTGGAGGAAATACGTCTTTATTTGATTATTTGAAAAAGTAAATCCATCTTAGGCTACAAAAAAAGAGGAGGGCTTCCCTAGTGGCGCAGTGGTTGAGAGTCCGCCTGCCGATGCAGGGGACACAGGTTCGTGCCCTGATCCGGGAAAATCCCACATGCCGCGGAGCAGCTAGACCCGTGAGCCATGGCCACTGAGCCTGTGCGTCCGGAGCCTGTGCTCCGCAACGGGAGAGGCCACAGCAGTGAGAGGCCCGCGTACCGCAAAAAAAAAAAAAAAAAAAAAAAAAAAAAGAGGATATTTCCCAAGTAAAAGGAAGTGATAAATCCCAGTTACCTTATGTTCACCTGGCCATACACTAAACATGTCTCCCTTCCTCTCTCCCTACTTTGTTTTTTTCAAATAAGCAAACATATAGTACCTGATATTCACCCAGTACTATTTTAGGCATAAGGACATTATTAAGACGTGGCTCTCCTCTTCAGAAGATTGCAGTTTGGTGACGATAGAAAAAAAATTAACCAATAATTATGATAGAGCATAAATGTTCTGGCAGATATATAAATTATAGTGCTATGGAAAAGATGAGCTAGTCATTCGTCCATCCATCCATCCGTCCATCCATCCATCTGTCCATCTAACAAATATTTGAGTGCTTACTGGATCTTACTATACAAATACTGATACAATACCTATCAAAATAGATAAGATTCCTCCCTTAACAGAACTTAGTCTTGTAGAAGAAGAGAGAAAAAGAATCAGTAACAACTATAAAGTCTTTCAGATAGTTGTAAGTACTGTATGGAGAAATACAGAGCAGGGAATGGAGAACAGTGATGAGGACAGTAATTTTCTGTAGGGTGGTCAGAAAAAATTTTGTTGATTAGAGAACGTTTGATCAGCGAGCTGAGGTAAGTGCAGGAGTGACTTGAGGTCTAGGGGAACAGGAGTCTAGGTAGAAGGAACAGTAAGTACACAGGCCCTATAGCAGGAGTACGCTCGACCTATCTGAGGAATAGTAGGGAGGCCAGTCTATGTAGAAAAATAAATTGGAGCAACTGGAAGAGTGACTTGTCCATTGACTGGGCAGGAGAGGACTGCAAGAAGAGCAGCTGTGTCCAGGAGGGAAAATCTGGAGTTTGATTTTGGACATGTTAAACTTGAGATGTCTCTTAGACATCTAAGAAAGATGACATGGGGACAGATAGATAATTGATTCTGGAGTTCACATGATAGGTCCAGGCTGCAGATATAGATGTGGATGTTACCAGCATATAAATGGGCTTACGATTTAAATATTTATTTATTTATTTATTTTTTGCGGTATGCGGGCCTCTCACTGTTGTGGCCTCTCGCGTTGTGGAGCACAGGCTCCGGACACGCAGGCTCAGCGGCCATGGCTCACGGACCCAGCTGCTCCGCGGCACGTGGGATCTTCCTGGACCGGGGCACGAACCCGTGTCCCCTGCATCGGCAGGCGGACTCTCAACCACTGCGCCACCAGGGAAGCCCTACAATTTAAATATTTAATATGATTGAAAGAGATCTCTCCCAGGAAATCACTATCAATAGACCTCTAGGCAAAGCAAAATAACCAGCAAAGAAAAACTGAGACAATTTGGTCAGAAACATCGGGGGGAAATCAAGAATGGTGATCTAAAAGTCAAGTGAAGAAGGAAAGAGGGTTTGAAGAAGGCAGAAATAATTAGCTGTGCCAATCCTTCTGACAGTTCAAAAATAGACACACATAAAATTGCTGAGGACCCGTGGAGGACAGATTGGAGAGGTTCAAGGCTAAAAGCTGGAAGGGTGAGAGAAGGTGACCTGAGATAAGTAAGTAGCTTGATGGAGTGAAGAGGCTGAACAGGTGGCCAGTGAGATGGGATTGACTGGATTGGATACTGCAGGAGAGGACTGATTTCTAAGATTCAGACCTAAGTCACTAGAAGAATCCAATTGTGGTGCTGTTCGTTAACATAGGGAAACAATGGAGGAGGAGCAGGCTTAGGGAGAGGAAGATGGTTAGTTTTTAGGATAAATTGATTTTGAACTTCATGGGCTATCCAAGTGAATAGTGAGAAGCTGCCTATGAAGTTGAATTGCTGGAGATGGCTCTAAAGTGTTTCATCTCTGACTTTTGTCTTCATGTTTTTACTGGTATACAGGCAAATAAGTACGTGTTCAGAGAAAGGCAGCAGAAGAAGACATGATCTGGAAACCCTGTTAAAAGAGAAAAATTTGGAGAATCTGTGTATCAGCTATCCTGGGTTCTAAGCTAGGCACGTTATGGACCAGGTGCATGGGTTCAGGCAACAATCTGGTCAATGAGTTCTCTCCTCTGTAAGATACGTACAACAACAACTACCAGGTCACTTGACAATGCAGGGTACTAGTAAATGGAGAGAACGTTCAAATTTGTTCTGCTATTACTGATGCCACTTCTATTATTACACCTACAAGGATTAATTTATTACCAATGAAATCTCCTAGTCTACTAATAAATGAGGACAACCAGTGTTTTAAAGATTAGATTTGTAAAAGAGACCCCTTCCACTTCCTGCCATTAAAATATACTCCTTTTCTCTGTCCGACTCTCATTAGTTTCTCATTTAAACTCACGGGAGATAATTATTTCAGTGTATCCAAGAAACTAAGTACATGCACATTAACTTGACTCAACAGTTTGGGGAAGAAACAGGACAGTTTTTTGTTTTTTTTTTAAAAGCTCTAGTCTAGAACTCTGAAATACCTCTGTAATTGATTTTTTCCTCTAGTTTTTTTTTTTTTTAGATGTTGGGAGTAGGAGTTTATTAATTAATTAATTTATTTTTGGCTGTGTTGGGTCTTCATTTCTGTGCGAGGACTTTCTCTAGTTGTGGCAAGCGGGGACCACTCTTCATCGCGGTGCGCGGGCCTCTCACTATGGCAGCCTCTCTTGTTGCGGAGCACAGGCTCCAGACGCGCAGGCTCAGTAGTTGTGGCTCACGGGCCCAGTTGCTCCGCAGCATGTGGGATCCTCCCAGACCAGGGCTCAAACCCGTGTCCCCTGCATTAGCAGGCAGATTCTCAACCACTGCGCCACCAGGGAAGCCCAACAAGACAGTTTTAAGATTGCTTTAATAAGAACCTACTAGGCTGAATTTCCTTCTCTGTCATATACAATACCTTTTCGACCTCTGCTTTTGACAAACACCTGATTTTAGTTTCCATAACTTTGCTAACAGCTTTGCCTCCCTGATATGTGCTGTCTTGCTGTGCCTGTAAGAGAAGAGGCAGGTAACTGTGCTTTTCAGCACTTAGCGGCCTGTCCTTACATTACTGTCACTTGTCATCCTACCGTACGTAGCCTGTCTAGCCTGAACGTCCTTAGCAGCTACTCAGAGGACTGAGCATGAATGCCCTGCAGGGGAAAACTGAAGGTTGGGCCAGTTCCTCTTGCAGTGATTGTGTGGATCTCATTCATTGATTGATTTCACTCATTTGCTCAGTGGACAACGGTAACTGGACACCAACAGTGAGGATGAGGATTTAGCAGCTGGACCAGGCACTGTGCTAAGAGGGTTTTTTTTTGTTTTTTCTTTTTTGCGGTACGCGTGCCTCTCACTGTTGTAGCCTCTCCCGTTGCGGAGCACAGGCTCTAGACGCGCAGGCTCAGCGGCCATGGCTCACCGGCCCAGCCACTCTGTGGCATGTGGGATCCTCCTGGACCGGAGCACGAACCCGCATTCCCCGCTTCGGCAGGCGGACTCTCAACCACTGCGCCACCAGGGAAGCCCATTAAGAGGTTTAAATACATTTTATCAACTGAACTTCCTAAGAAAAATATGCGTTGGATTCATGCCTATTTTTTCAGCTGAGAAAAATAAGAATTAAGAAAATCAAATCATTTTCTCCGGTTCCTCCAGAGGTTGGTAGAGCTGAATCATAAATTAAGGTCTTTACATTTTTTTCCTTGTTTTTATTTATTTTTGTTTTTTACAAAAGTAGTAAATGTGGAAAGTAGAAAATACAGAGCTAAAATAAGAAAATAAAACACCGTATCCCTACTATGCAGAAATCACCATTATGTTTTCTTAGGCTACATATCCTTCTGTATCCTTACCTCTTATATACACACATACAGAGATTTCCAACTGCTTCTTAAAAACTGACCTCCATGCTTTGACACCTCAGTGTAAAAAAGTTCAGCTTAGTCTTTGAATTCTATCCACTTACTACCTTACAGACAGGAGAGTGCTCTCAGGGGCAAAATCCTACAAATGCAGAACTTACCAAATGAACCTGCTTTTTTCAAAGTTGAATCCCCATCAGCTTCTGCCAGCTCTTGTTTACACTCTAGTGCTTTTAAATAGTCACTGTTCACTGTTATATTGTCCAGTGTTTAAAAATTGTTGTTTACAGGAGCTCTAATCCAGTACACACTTCTCTGCCTTTGCTGGCACCAAAACTACCTCACATTGTTTTAGTGTGTGTTTCTCTTAGGACTGAGGTTGAGTGTCTATTTCATATAGAGTCATTGTCTTTATTTTATGTGGACTCTCTGTTCATGTGTTTGCTCTTTTTTTCTATTGTGTTTTTTGTCTTTTTCTCTTGTTTTCTGATTGTTCTTTATATTTTAAGGAGATTATCTTTTTGTCTGTGACATGAATTACACATATTTTCCATCTTATTTTCAAATTTTATTTCGTATATTTGAAAATATTTGTTCTTTTTAGTTATCTATTAAAAGCCATCTTTTATATATGCATTCCACATTTTGAATCTTTGGTGTAGAACTTTATCCACTCTGATTTTAAAGGAGTATACTCTATGTTTTCTTCGTACAGTTTCCCTTTTCCCCCCTTGGATTGTGATCTTTAATCCATTTGAAGTTTTCCTTGGTATATCATGTGAAGTAAGGATCCAAGTTTATTGTTTTTTCTAAAAGACATGCATCTTCCTTAGCATCACTTAAGAATACATCTTGGGCCCACTCATTAGAAATGCCTCCTTTAGCATATATGAAACCTTCATATGTTTGAGGGATAATTCTGGATTTCATACTCTATTCTATGGATATTTCTATTAATTCACCTGCCAGTACAATCCTAGCTAAAGAGTCTTGCTAGTGGGTTTTAATGTCTTACAAGACTAATAATACACCCCCTTATTTATTTTATTTTCCAGAGGTTTCTTGCTTGTCAGACCAAGTCTTTCTGTCACAAAATAATGCCACACTTCTGTCTAGTGTATTTTATTGGCAGGTACTGGGTCCATTCATATATTACATCATTACAGAAAATTGTAGACCTCTTTATGCTGGTATTTGTGTTAGAGGGCCCTGCCTTCCCTGAGCTTGAGTAGAGCCTAGTAGTTTTAAAACTGTGGGACACACATGGAATACAGTATTGTAAGCACTAATCTGTGTTATCTGTTTTTGGAAATTCTAAGAGTGATTCTGAAGAGCCATCAGGTTTGAGAACCAATGGGCTCTGAGAAAAAACAATAAACTGGAGCCTTCTGTCTGGTCATTTCTCCTTACTTCCCATCATATCATAAATCCAGTAGTGTCAAAATTGGCAGGGATCTCAGAGATCCAAATTTGGACTGCTTATTTGACTTTCGGGGAAACAGGCCTACATATAATATAATGTGCTTTAAATTGAGTCAGTGTGTTTTTTGGACAGGGACTGAGCATTTATTTCAGTTCCATTTTTCTTCTCCATTATGCCATGCTGAGACCATATTGAACAAGCCACTATCTCATGCCTGAAAGGTGTGAAATTAATTTAATTCATATGTAAACATTGTTAAAGCATTCATTAGGCTAGGGTTGCTTTCACTCAATATTTTGAACGCGGCTTCTAAATTTATTCATTATCTATTCATACATTTATTCATTTATTGATTTAACACATTTTCTGAGCATTGTGCATTCTGATTGATGTCATGAAAGAGCAAACATTTAATATGTATTCAAATGCTTTTAAATTAACTATATTTAAGAATCTTGCACATCAGATGTTAATAAACAATCTATAATTTGGATAGAGTACAAGACAAATAATTCAAGGAATGTTACAAGGCACTTAGATGCCACAGGAGTAGAATAAAGAGAAGTCATTGTGGGCTGGGAATAGTTAGAGAATGTGCTGAGGAGGAGGTGATTGTTTTGTTTGGCTAGGTATCGGGGGAAGGTGAAGGGCATTTGATACCAGAAAATACAGATACATGTAAACCTAGCAATTATGAGAAGCAGTGAGAGACTTTCTCTCCTCATCTGACCTTCAGCAGAGCTTTTCTTCCTCCTTCTGATTATGTACATCTGCTTTACAACAACGTTTGTCTTTTCAAACAATGGGAATTATTTGAATGAAAGCAATCAGTAAATATACTACACAAATAGAAAAACCTCCTCAAAGAGCTCACTGCGTGAGGCATGCAGTGTTTGATAAAAAGTGAATTTTCCAGATTACTGAAGCTTACCCTCTAAAAGTCGAAACTGTATTTTTTAAAAAATTTACCCATTTTGTATATAAATGCTTACACAGTAGATTTTAGACTGACCTAACTTTTTATGAAGAATTTATCACACATCTTTTGAATTCCTCCTTGAGACTAGAGTTATTATAAGAAATGTGTTCTTGTACTCTGCACAATTGAATAGCTCTTTTCGTCATTAAACTAAATTTTCCTCCATGGCAATACATGTTAATTCCTTTTGTCTTTTTAGTTTCCTTGTCTCCTCTCTCACAGTGTCCTGTTATGTATTCCTGGGTTTCAGGTATCTATTTCACACAATCTAGTTTCTCTTCTGAAAGTAACTTTTGTGCCTGTTACCTATTGAAACAAAATGAGAAATGAATTGGGGAAGGCTTGCAGTGTAGGGAGAAGGAGCTGGACAAGCAGTCATGGGAACTGGGTTTTATTAATGGCTTTGCCAACAACCAGCCTGAGAACCTTGGGAAAGTTGCTTTCTTTCATTTCTGGGTTTCTCAGTTGAAAAAGGAGCATTATGATATGGATATGATGAGGCATGACTTTGAAACTCCTCGGGGATCACACTGGATAGGAGCCTAGGGGCTCAATGAAGGCTCTTGGCCATTCCTGTTCTCCCCCACCATACTTAAACCTTCCTGTCCTAGCTTCTCTTCTGTACCTTGAATATTTTCATAGAAAACGTTCTATAACTTTTTTTAATTGTGAGTGACACTGAATTAGAGTGGAAATGGCTGTGCTTTATTCATGTATTGGATATCTCTGTGTTCCCCAGTCTATCCCAGGTTTTTATACATATCACCTCTAATGCTCACAAATTCTTAAAAGATAGTGAAGCACACTATTATCTTCACATTACATTTGAGGAAACGAGCCTCAGGGTGTTTAAGAAACTTGCCGTAGAACAGACAGCCAGTGAAGGATAGGGATATGAGTCTAGCGCCATCTGCCAAGACTCAAGACCTGGTGAAAGCTCCACATTGTCTCCTAATTTGATCACCTTCACTTCCACATGACTACCACGGCCAGACATGGTATAATTGCATCTAAACCAACGGTAAGAAAAACCTGTGAGTGAAGTGTATTTCTTTTTTTTTTTTTAACATCTTTATTGGAGTATAATTGCTTTACAATGGTGTGTTAGTTTCTGCTTTATAACAAAGTGAAGCAGTTATACATATACATATGTTCCCATATCTCTTCCCTCTTGCGTCTCCCTCCCTCCCACCCTCCCTATCCCACCCCTCTAGGTGGTCACAAAGCACTGAGCTGATCTCCCTGTGCTATGCGGCTGCTTCCCCCTAGCTATCTGTTTTACGTTTGGTAGTGTATATATGTCCATGCCACTCTCTCACTTTGTCACAGCTTATCCTTCCCCCTCCCCATATCCTCAAGTCCATTCTCTAGTAGGTCTGTGTCTTTATTCCCGTCTTACCCCTAGGTTCTTCATGACCTTTTTTTTTTTTTCTTAGATTCCATATATATGAGTTAGCATGCGGTATTTGTTTTTCTCTTTCTGACTTACTTCACTCTGTATGACAGACTCTAGGTCCATCCATCTCACTACAGATAACACAATTTCGTTTCTTTTTATGGCTGAGTAATATTCCATTGTATATATGTGCCACATCTTCTTTATCCATTCATCTGTTGATGGACACTTAGGTTGCTTCCATGTCCTGGCTATTGTAAATAGAGCTGCAATGAACATTTTGGTACATGACTCTTTTTGAATTATGGTTTTCTCAGGGTATATGCCCAGTAATGGGATTGCTGGGTCATATGGTAGTTCTATTTGTAGTTTTTTAAGGAACCTCCATACTGTTTTCTCCATAGTGGCTGTATCAATTTACATTCCCACCAACAGTGCAAGAGGGTTCCCTTTATCCACACCTCCTCCATCATTTACTGTTTCTAGATTTTTTGATGATGGCCATTCTGACTGGTGTGAGATGATACCTCATTGTAGTTTTGATTTGCATTTCTCTAATGATTAATGATGTTGAGCATTCTTTCATGTGTTTGTTGGCATTCTGTATATCTTCTTTGGAGAAATGTCTATTTAGGTCTTCTGCCCATTTTTGGATTGGGTTGTTTGCTTTTTTGTTATTGAGCTGCTTGTAAATTTTGGAGATTAATCCTTTGTCAGTTGCTTCATTTGCACATATTTTCTCCCATTCTGAGGACTGTCATTTGGCCTTGTTTATGGTTTCCTTTGCTGTGCAAAAGCTTTGAAGTTTCATTAGGTCCCATTTGTTTATTTTTGTTTTTATTTCCCTTTCTCTAGGAGGTGGGTCAAAAAGGATCTTGCTGTGATTTATGTCATAGAGTGTTCTGCCTATGTTTCCCTCTAAGAGTTTTAGAGTGTCTGGCCTTATATTTAGGTCTGTAATCGATTTTGAGTTTATTTTTGTATATGGTGTTAGGGAGTGTTCTAATTTCATACTTTCACATGTACCTGTCCAGTTTTCCCAGCACCACTTATTGAAGAGTCTGTCTTTTCTCCACTGTATATTCTTGCCTCTTCTATCAAAGATAAGGTGACCCTATGTGTGTGGCTTTATCTCTGGCCTTTCTATTCTGTTCCATTAATCTATATTTCTGTTTTTGTGCCAGTACCATACTGTCATGATTACTGTAGCTTTGTAGTATAGTCTGAAGTCAGGGAGCCTGTTTCCTCCAGCTCCATATTTCGTTCTCAAGATTACGTTGGCTGTTCGGGGTCTTTTGTGTTTCCATACAAATTTTGAAATTTTTTGTTCTAGCTCTGTGAAAAATGCTAGTGGTAGTTTGATAGGGATTGCATTGAATCTGTAGATTGCTTTGGGTAGTAGAGTCGTTTTCACAATGTTGATTCTTCCAATCCAAGAACATGGTATATCTCTCCATCTATTTGTATCATCTTTAATTTCTTTCATCAGTGTCTTATAATTTTCTGCATACAGGTCTTTTGTCTTCTCAGGTAGGTTTATTCCTAGATATTTTATTCTCTTTGTTGCAGTGGTAAATGGGAGTGTTTTCTTAATTTCACTTTCAGATTTTTCATCATTAGTGTAGAGGAATGCCAGAGATTTCTTTGCATTAATTTTGTATCCTGCTACTTTACCAAATTCATTGATTAGCTCCAGTAGTTTTCTGGTGGCATCTTTAGGAATCTCTATGTATAGTATCATGTCATCTGCCAACAGTGACAGCTTTACTTCTTCTTTTCCTATTTGGATTCCTTTTATTTCTTTTTCTTCTCTGATTGCTATGGCTAAAACTTCCAAAACTATGCTGAATAGGAGTGGTGAGAGTGGGCAACCTTGTCTTGTTCCTGATCTTAGTGGAAATGGTTTCAGTCTTTCACCATTGAGAATGATGTTGGCTGTGGGTTTGTCATATATGGCCTTTATTATGTTAAGGAATGTTCCCTTTGTGCCTGCTTTCTGCAGGCTTTTATCATAAATGGGTGGTGAATTTTGTCAAAAGCTTTCTCTGCATCTATTGAGATGATCATATGGTTTTTCTCCTTCAGTTTGTTAATATGGTGTATCACGTTGATTGAGTTGCCTATATTGAAGAATCCTTGCATTCCTAGAATAAACCACACTTGATCATGGTGTGTGATCCTGTTAATGTGCTGTTAGATTCTGTTTGCTAGATTTTGTTGAGGATTTTTCCATCTATGTTCATCAGTGATATTGGCCTATAGCTTTCTTTCTTTGTGACATCTTTGTCTGGTGTTGGCATCAGGGTGATGGTGGCCTCGTAGAATGAGTTTGGGGGTGTTCCGCCCTCTGCTATATTTTGGAAGAGTTTGAGAAGGATAGGTGTTAGCTCTTCTCTAAATGTTTGATCGAATTCACCTGTGAAGCCCTCTGATCCTGGACTCTAGTTTGTTGGAAGATTTTTTTTTTTTTTTTTTTTTGCGGTACTCTGACCTCTCACTCTTGTGGCCTTTCCTGTTGCGGAGCACAGGCTCCGGATGCGCAGGCTCAGCAGCCATTGCTCACGGACCCAGCCACTGCACGGCATGTGGGATCTTCGCGGACTGGGGCACGAACCCGTGTCCCCTGCATCGACAGGTGGACTCTCAACTACTGCGCCGCCAGGGAAGCCCTGTTGGAATATTTTTAATCACAGTTTCAATTTCATTACTTGTGATTGGTCTGTTCATATTTTCTATTTCTTCCTGGTTCAGTCTCGGCAGGTTGTGCATTTCTAAGAATGTGTCCATTTCTTCCAGGTTGTCCATATTATTGGCATAGAGTTGCTTCTAGTAATCTCTGATTATCCTTTGTATTTCTGCAGTGTCAGTTGTTACTTCTCCTTTTTCATTTCTAATTCTATTGATTTGAGTCTTCTCCCTCTTTTTCTTGATGAGTGTGGTTAATGTTTATCAATTGTGTTTATCTTCTCAAAAAAACAGCTTTTAGTTTTATTGATCTTTGCTATTGTTTTCTTTGTTTTGATTTCATTTATTTCTGCTCTGATCTTTACGATTTCTTTCCTTTTTCTAACTTTGGGTTTTGTTTGTTCTTCTTTCTCTGGTTCCTTTAGGTGTAAGGTGAGATTGTTTATTTGAAATTTTTCTTGTTTCTTGAGGTAGGCTTGTATAGCTATAAACTTCCCTCTTAGAACTGCTTTTGCTGCATCCCATAGGTTTTGGAACATCATGTTTTCATTGTCATTTGTTTCTAGGTATTTTTTGATTTCCTCTTTGATTTCTTCAGTGATCTCTTGGTTATCTAGTAACGTATTGTTTAGCCTCCATGTGTTTGTGTTTTTTACGATTTTTCCCCTGTAATTCATTTCTAATCTCACAGTGTTGTGGTCAGAAAAGATGCTTGATATGATTTCAGTTTTCTTTAATTTACTGAGGCTTGATTTCTGACACAAGATGTAATCTATCCTGTAGAATGTTCTGTGCACACTTAAGAAGAAAATATAATCTGCTGTTTTGGGATGGAATGTCCTATAAATATCAATTAAATCTATCTGGTGTTGTGTCATTTAAAACTTCTGTTTCCTTATTTATTTTCATTTTGGATGGTCTGTCCATTGGTGTAAGTGAGGTGTTAAAGTCTCCCACTATTATTGTGTTACTGTTGACTTCCTCTTTTATAGCTGTTAGCAATGGCCGTATTTATTGTGGTGCTCCTATGTTGGGTGCATATATATTTACAATTGTTATATCTTCTTCTTGGATTGATCCCCTGATGATTTTGTAGTGTCTTTCCTTGTCTTTTGTAACATTCTTTATTTTAAAGTCGATTTTATCTTATATGAGTATTGCTACTCCATCTTTCTTTTGATTTACATTTGCATGGAATATCTTTTTCCATTCCCTCACTTTCAGTCTGAATGTGTCCCTAGGTTTGAAGTGGGTCTCTTGTAGACAGCATATACATGGGTCTTGTTTTTGTATCCATTCAACAAGCCTGTGTCTTTTGGTTGGAGCATTTAATCCACTCACGTTTAGGGTAATTATCGATATGTGTGTTCCTGTGACCATTTTCTAGGTTGTTTTGTTTTTTTTAGGTCCTTTTCTTCTCTTGTGTTTCCCACTTAGATAAATTCTTTTAGCATTTGTTGTAGAGCTGGTTTGGTGATGCTGAATTCTCTTAGCTTTTGCTTATCTGTAAAGCTTTTGATTTCTCCATCGAATCTGAATAAGATCCTTGCCAGGTAGAGTAATCTTGGTTGTAGGTTCTTCCCTTTCATCACTTTAAGTATATCATGCAACTTCTTTCTGGCTTGTAGAGTTTCTGCTGAGAAATCAGCTATTGACTTTATGGGTATTCCCTTGTATATTATTTGTCATTTTTCCCTTGCTGCTTTCAATAATTTTTCTTTGTCTTTAATTTTTGCCAATTTGATTACTATGTGTCTTGGCTTGTTTTTCCTTGGGTTTATCCTGTATGGGACTCTCTGAGCTTCCTGGACTTGGATGGCTATTTCCTTTCCCATGTTAGTGAAGTATTCGACTCTGATCTCATCAAATATTTTCTCGGGTCTTTTCTCTCTCTCTCTTCTCCTTCTGGGACCCCTATAATGCGAATGTTGTTGCATTTAATGTTGTCCCAGAGGTGTCTTAGGCTGTCTTCATTTCTTTTCATTCCTTTTTCTTTATTCTCTTCTGCAGCAGTGAATTCCACCATTCTGTCTTCCAGGTCACTTATCCGTTCTTCTGCCTCAGTTATTCTGCTATTGATTCCTTCTAGTGTAGTTTTCATTTCAGTTATTGTATTGTTCATCTCTGTTTGTTTGTTCTTTAATTATTCTAGGTCTTTGTTAAACATTTCTTGCATCTTCTCGACCTTTGCCTCCGTTCTTTTTCCGAGGTCCTGGATCATCTTCACTATCATTATTCTGAATTCTTTTTCTGGAAGGTTGCCTATCTCCACTTCATTTAGTTGTTTTTCTGGGGTTTTATCTTGTTCCTTCATCTGATGCATAGCCCTCTGCCTTTTCATCTTGTCTACCTTTCTGTGAATGTGGTTTTTGTTCCACCAGCTGCAGGATTGTAGTTCTTCTTGCTTCTGCTCTCATGTCTATGTTCTTAATACAGCTTCACTCAGAGCATTTAAGATAGCAACACATTTACTATTTAAAGCACTTAACAATGCATCAATTGACTGTACGGAAGAACATGGACAAAAGAGAAATACAGGTTTGAAGGAGGAGAAATCCCAAATTATATTCCTAAAACAATATGAACACTTAATTTGGGAAAAAAATAATTTTTCAATTTGGAAAATAAATCTTCTATGCATTTGGTAAATTTGATATCTTCTCTGTTCTGTAACTTCCCTTTGCCAGGGTCGCAGGAGAAAGCCGTCTCCGTTGGCAGAAAGAAAGAAATTAAATAATAAACTGGAGCCAGAGAATGGCAAACACACAAGGCTGCGGGCGCAGGCACGCGCACGCCCGCGCGCGCACACACACACACACCTTTGTCTCTGAATAGCAGTAATTACCAGTTCTCTTTCCTCTTATTCTTTCTACTCTGGCCTGTCAAACTTCTCACCTACCTTTAAAAAATCACCAAAGGCTTATGTTCTTGCTTTTTCAATGAAAAGCTCCAATTTAAGAGAGCAACCAAGGTACACCCAAAGATTTTGTCCCCAGTCACCTGGCTTTTAACCTAAAGCTACATTTTATTTTTTGTCCTTGTCAGCAGATAGTGTGAGGGCATGGCTTGACCTTCAGTACTTGAATAAAGCATCTCACTACTCTTTCCTGATTTTCTGAACTCTGATTTCCATAGCCAAGCCTGAGTGTGGTCTCAGTTCCGAGGTTTCTTGACTTTTCAGAGGGAAAGTATAACCTTGGGTGAGCCATATCCTCTTTCTTCTGCTTTGTGTTTCAGGGAAGCATGACCTGGTATTTCTGAGCATCTTTTACAATTCTCTGAGGCTCCTGTCCTCTATAAAGCGTTATTTTCTTTAAAAGTACATAAAAGGTGAAAGCAAAGTAGAGTATGATCAAACACTATATACTTTATCGTACTCAAGTCGGCCGAGTTAACCAAGCAAGTACTATGGTACAATAATCTCAGGATTTAAGGGCATATAAATTTATTTCAGATCCATCATTAATCTTCACTTCTAGTTGCATGTTCTTGAGAAAGTCTTCTTATTCTTTTCTTCAAAAACAGCTTAACTGAGATATAATTCATATGGCATAAATTTACTTTTTAAAAGTGTGTTTTTCATTGGCCTTTCTAAAACTCAGAGATGTGCGTCCATCACCACCATCTATTTCCAGACTGTTTACATCGCCTCAAAAAAAAATCACTACTCATTAGTGGCCACTTCTCATTTTCTGTTCTTTACCTTCACCCCTGATAACTGCTAATCTATGATTTGTCTATTCTGGACTTTTTATATAAATGTAATCGTAAAATATATGTCCTTTTGTGTTTGCATTCTTTCCCTTAGCATGACATTTGAAAGGTTCCTCTATTTTGTAGCATATTAGCACATCATTTCTTCATATACCAGAATAATATTTGATTGTCTTAATACCATGTTTTGTTTATCTCTTCATCAGTTGATGGAAATTTGGGTTTCCACCTTTTGGCTGTTACATATAACGCTAGTATGAATGTACATGTACAAATTTTTGTGGGGGTGTATTTTCAGTCCTCTTGAGTAGGTACATAGAAGTGGAATTGCTGAGTCATATGGTAACTCTGTGTTTAACTTTTGAGGCATGCAAAATTGTTTTACACAGTGGCTACAAACCATTTTACATTCTCACCAGCAATGTATTAGCATTCCAATTTCTCCAAATTCTCACCAATACTTATTTTCCAGTTGTCTTATTTTTATGGTCTTCCTAGTAGATATGAAGTGGTATTTCATTGTGCTTTTGATTTACATTTCCCTACAGACTAATGACATTGAGCATATTTTGTGTGCTTTCTGGACATTGAATATCTTCCTTGGAGTTTATTCAAATGCTTTGTCCATTTTTAAATTGGGTTGTTGGTCTCTTTGTTATTAGGTTGTAAGAGTTCTTTATATATTCTGGATAAAATTCCCTCATCAGATAAATGATTGCATATATTTTCTCTCATTCTGTGTACTGTCTTCTTACTTTATTGATATCCTTTCAAGCATTTTTTAAAAATTTTGGCAAAGCCCAATTTCAATTTCTTTTTATTGCTTGTATTATTGGTGTTAAATCTAAGAAACCATTGCTTGATCCAATGCCATGAATATTTACCCTATATTTTCTTCTAAGAATTTTATGGTTTCAGCACTTACATCTAGATCTATGGTTTATTTTGAATTAATTTTTGGGTACAGAATGAAAATTTTTGATTATGGGGTCATTTTTTTTATGCCTGTGGCTGTCCAGTTGTGCCAGCATTATTGGTTGAAAAGACCATTCTTTTACCATTGAATTGTCTTGTGAAAAATCAATTTACCGTAAAGTAAGGTTTTACTTCTGAGCTTTCAATTCTGTTCCATTGATTTGTATGTCATTTCTATGCCAGTACCACACTGTCTTGATTACTACTGTTTTGTAGTAAATTTTGACAGGTGGTTTTGGCTAATCAGGGTCTCTTGCATTTCCATATGCATTTTAGAGTCAGGTTGTCAATTTCTGCAAAAAAAAAAAAAATTAGTCTTCAGATCCATGAACATGAGATATCTTTCCATTTATTTAGGTCTTCTAAAATTTCATTTAACAGCATTCCATACTTTTAGTGTAAAAGTCTTACAATGTCTTTGTTAAATTTATTGTTGAATATTGTAGTTTTTGGATGTCATTATAAATGAAATTGATTTCTTTGTTTCATTTTCATATTGCTCATTGTTGTTGTATAGAGATATAATTGATTTTTGTATAGCCCTCTGTATCCTGAAACCTTACTGAACATGTATATTAGCAGAAACACTTTTTGTTCTTTTCTTAGAATTTTCTATATATAAAATCGTGTCACCTACAAAGAGAGATATAGTTTTACTTTTTTATCTTTAATCTAGATACTATTTTTTCTTGCCCAAGCTCCCTAGGTGCAACCTCCATTACAATGTGAATAGAAGTGGCAAGAGTGTGTGTTCTTATCTTGTTCCTGATCATAGGGGGAGAGTTTTTAATCTTTTAGCACTAAATTTTTAGCCTTGGGATTTTTGTAGATGTCTGTATTTCTTCAGGATACTATTACCACGAACTTGGAGACTTAAGACAATGGAAATATATTTTCTCACAGATATGTAGACTTAAAGCTCAAAATGTGTTAGAGATTCACTCCCTCAGGGGGCTGTAATGGAAAATCTATCCCTTGCCTTTTTCAGCTTCTGGTGATTGCTCTGCCATTCCTAGACTTGTGGCCACATCACTCTAGTCTCTGTCTCCATCTTCACATCACCTTCTCTGCCGTGTGTCTGTATCTTATAAGAGTGCATGTGATTGTATTAGGGCCTACCTGGATAATCCAGGATAAGCTCCTCCTCTTAAGATCCTTAATTTAATTACACCTATTGTAATGTAAGATCATACTCTTTCTACATACAAGGTAAAATGTACAGGTTCTAGTGATTAGAAAGCAGCCACATCTTTTTGGGTGTCACCATTCAACATATTACAATGCCCATTACCAGGTTGAGGAAGTTCCTTTCTGTTCCTGGGTTCTTGAGGTTTTTGTTTTGTTTTATCATGAACGGAAGTTTAGTTTTGTAAAATTCTGTCTCTACATCAATTGAGATGTGATTTTATCCACTCTTTCTAGTAATGTGTCGTAGTAAATTTACCTTTGGTATGTTAAAAACAACCTTGCGTTCCTAAGATAAATTCCACTTAATTATACTGTATAATCCTTTCTATGTTGCTAGATTCATTCTGATAGTATTATGTTGAGGATTTGTATATCTATATTCATAAGGGCTGTTGGTCTATAGTTTCCTTTTTTTGTCATATCATTTTCTGGTTTTGGTATCAGGGTAATTCTGTCTCAAAGAATGACTTGCGGAGTGTTCAGTCCTCTTCTCAGTTTTGAAAGAATTTGTGTAAGATTTGTATTAATGCTTCTTTAAACATTTAGGAGAATTCACCAATCCATGAAGCCATCTGTTCCTAGATTTTTTCTTGTGGACAGTTTTTAATTTAATCTCTTTATTGTTAGTCTATTCATACCGAATACTTGGTATTTCCTGATTGTTTCAATAGTTTGTGTCTCTCTAAAAAATGGTCCTTTTCATTTAAGTTAGTTAATTTGCTGGTTTGCAGATTTTATAGTATTCCATTATAATCAGTTTTTTTTAATTTCTCAAAAGTTGGTAATGATATCTCCTATTTAATTCTTGATTTTAGTAAACAGATTCTCCTTTCCTGCTTCCCCCCCACCCCACGTTGGTCATTCTAACTAAAGGCTAATCAGTTTTGTTGATTTTTTAAAAAGAAACAACTTCTAGTTTTATTATCTTCTGTGTTGTTTCATTATTTCTATTTTTTTTTTTTTTATTTCTTTCTCAGTTTTTATTATTTTCCTCCTTCTGCTTGTTTTGGGTTTAGTTTCCTTTTTTTAAAATCATCTTAAGGTGAAAGGTTAGGTTGCTAATTTGAGATTTTTCATCTTTTTTAATACGTGTTAACAGCTATACCTTTTTCCTCTAAGCACTACGTTAGCTAAATTGCACTAGTCCTGGTTATGCTTTCATTTTCATTTACCTCAGTGTTTTCTAACTTCCTTTGTGATTTCTTCTTTGACACACTGGTTATTTAGAAGTTTATTCTTGAATTCTCATGTATTTTTGAAGTTACCAAGTGTTCTTCTATTGTTAATTTGTAATTTCAGTTCATTGCAGTCAGAGAACATATGTTGTATAATTTCAGTATTTTTATATGTATTGAGATTTATAATATATTAATGGCATAATATATTATAAACCTGAAGAATATTCCTTGTGTTCTTGAGAAGAATATACATTTTGCTATTAGGTGGTCTGTTCTATAGAAGTGTTGGAGAGCAGGTCTGTTAGCAATAAATTCTCTCAGATTTTGTCTTTCCTGGGTATGTCATAATTTCTCCTTAATTTTAAAAGGCTAGTTTGGTCATATGTAGAATTCTTGGTTGGTGGTGTTTTTATTTAAGCACTTTAAATATGTCATCTTACTGACTTCTGCTTTTGATGATAGGTCAGCTGTTAATTTTATTGAAGATCCCGTGTAGGTGATGAGTCCTATTCTCTTGCTGATTTCAATATTCTCTTTGTTTTTTACTTTCAGCAATTTGACTGTGATGCCTCTAGATATGAAACCCTTTGAATTTATTCTTCTTGGAGTTTATTAAGCTTCTTAAACATGTACATTAATATTTTAAAATCAAATTTGGGAAAATTTTGACCATTATTTATTCAATTACTCTTTCTGCCACTTTCTCTCTTTTCTTTCCTTCTGCTTCTCCCATTGTGCCAGGCTTTGTTTATTTTTCTTGATTCTTTTTTCTTTTCCTCAGATTAGATAATTTCAACTTGTCTTCTAGTTCACTGATTCTTACTTCTGCCACTTCAGATAGGCCTTTGGGCACTTTCAACGAAATTTCTATTTGTTATTTTTTAATTGTAGGCTCCAGAATTTTTTATACCAAATTATTTTCTTATTGATGTATTCTAGTTGGTGAAACATTGTTCTCATACTTTCCTTTATTTTAATTATTCTTCTTTAGTTCTTTGAACATGTCTAAAATAGCTGATTTAAAGTCTTTGTTGGTTAAGTCCAATATCTCGGTTCCTTTAGGAACAATTTCTATTGACTGATTTTGATACCCTGTGAATATACTTTCCTCTTTCTCTGTCTCTTAATTTTGTGTTGAAAACTAGATTTCTTTTTTAACATTCCACAAACTTTTATGTATAAAAATGTCCACTAATATTGAAAATTATGTAGAAAAAAAGGTGGACAAAACTTATAGGGCACATACCAGCATAAAATTAAAATAAATTGTATATCAAACTCTATGATTTTCATTATGCCAAAAAATATATGAAAAACTAGACATTTTAAATAATATGGTATGGTAATTCTGGAAATTAAATTCTCTCCCTTCCCAGGATTTATTATTATTGATGCTTGTTTGTTTAGTGACTCCTGGACTAATTCCTTAATGTCTGTATACTTTGTCATGTGTGTTCTCGGAAGTCTCTGCTCAGTTAGCTTAGTAGACAGAGATTTCTTTAAATTAAATGCCTCAAACCAGTGAATTATTCAGTCTTTGCTGAGGGGCTGTGTCTGTTGGTTGGAGTATGCATCCAGCACCCCAACTCTGCCTTAACATTTACATCCTACTAGTGAAGTGCCTCAAAGTCAGCAATATGTCTTTCTTGTGTCTTTCCTTGGCATACCAACAGCCCTATGCTTGTACATGATCTTCTAGATTCCCAAGAGTACGTCAGGGCTTTACAAAGTCTCCTATAAATATCTTATTGCTCAGTTTCACCCTTAAGCTTTTTAGTTGATACCTTGTTAAACACACTGGCAAGGCCACCTCAGGCAGTTACAGTGTTAAACAATTGCAACTATTTTAAACAAATACCCTACAGGCAGGGCTCTTAACACAAACAAAGCTCTGAGTGAGGTTGAATAAAAATAACCCTTGAAAATAGAACTTTTCATTGTAGTAGCTGTCAGGTCAAATAGTGACAGTTTTTTGGAGATGAACTTTTTAGGAATCTCCACGTCCATTCTGGCCCTTCTGGTGGCTTCTATCCTGCTGGTATTCTAATCACTGTACTCGTAAACTGATTTTTCAGGCTACGATGGTACTGGGAAGACAGCAATGGGGTGAGGGCAAGTTAAATTGCCACAAAGCTTGCTGTTCTTAACAAGAGACTTGAATAAACACTCCTCAGATTATTGCAAGCCTTTAGTTGATTTCCAGAGTTCTAAAAATGCTGATTTTTGACAGTTTTTGCTCATGTCCTCCCTACTTTTATGGAGGAGCAGAGTTTTCAGAGGTCCTTATTTTGCCACTCTAGAAGTCACCTCCTTAGGAAAGTCTTCTGAGTTTATTGAGTCTTAATTTTCTTCTTCTGTAAAATGGAAATAGTAACACCTGCGTCATAAAAAAATCATTGTAAGTAATTAATGAGATAATGTGGATAAAGTGCTCATATAAATCCTAAGACAGCATAAGGATATTACCAATGCTACTACCTTTCTTCTTTCCTCAGTTGAGAGATCTGTGGGATAATGATATAATTGGATAGTTTTGTCTAGAAATTTCTCTCCACTTGTATTAGAAACTTATCCACCAGTGGCACATGATAGAAACTTGATTCAAACTGATTAAAGTCAAGGCAAAGGGAAGGGAAGGATTTGACATATGTGAAAAATTAATTGGTATACTGACTTCAGGTACTATTGGATCCAGATGTTCCATATTGTCACAGACATTATCTCTAAGAAACTTTACTTCTCTTATGGCTTTATTGTTAGCTAGACTCTTATCTTATGATGATAATATGCTCACCAGCAAGAATAGTCCATCATTCTATCAGATTGGGATCTCCAGTAGGAAGGAACAACTTCTTTCTCATTATTTCCTACATAAGTGTTGGGATTATTCTATTTGGGTATATTTAGGACATGTGCCTGTTCCTACACACATCAATGTTTCAGGGAAATTATGTGTACCAGTTGGCCCAGTCTACATTATATCCAATTCTTGGGGCTAGGAGTGGGGCTAGGAGTGAAGTCTGTCAAATATGAAGTCTGAGGTTGGAGGATGGAAACTTTTTCAAAGGGTAGTTTGATGCTGGGATGGAAGATACAGTAGGTGCTTCTAAGGAAAACAGTTCATCTCTCATAATACCGTGATGATTTTCTTCTCTATTCCCATTTTCTCCTCTCGAAACAAGTCAAGGGGTTGTTAGAATTATGTAATACCATTGGGAAGACAGGTCCACTGTGTATGCATGGAACATTGTACAGGGATGACATATGATACAGGACATAGAGGAAGCACAAGCATACGGTATTGCTATTGATGCTGTAGTATATCAGAGATGAAAACAGGTGAATGAATACTGGAGCCATCAAGAATTTTTGCTCATGAAGGACACGGGGCTTGAGCCGACCTCTTGAAGAATGGCCATTTATAAATGTACAGAGGAGGAGAAAACCTGGTCCATGTAGTGCTATGAATGATAGTGGTGATGATTAGTTTCATTTACTGTGTGCTGACTCTGTGCCGGGCCTTGCCAGTGTTAAGTGCTTTACCTGCATTCTCTCGTATTTTGACAGTGTGTCCACTGTTATTATCCCTGCTTAATAGTTGACAAAAATGAGACTTGGATGTATTTTTTAAAGTACACAATGTTGCCGAACTATTAAATGGGAAACCCATTTTTAAACCATGGAATGTGAATCCAGCCTTATCTCTGAACCACTGTCTACTCTGGCTCATATAGCATACATTCACACATTTACTTGAATACACATGTTACACTGGTTCTCAAGCCCAGCTTGTTTCAAACACTGTTGCTTGGGGATTGAATGGAACCTAGTTAGTTGATGCTTCAGTTTCTCTACCATCACTATGATTTTGCCCCACAGTTATGGAGCCCACAAAATGATAACTTGTAAAAATCTAAAAGCATCTTCAAAAACCATCTAGTCCAAATATTTTCAGATTTTGTTGTCTATAAAAATCCCCTCGGGTAGTATGTAAGAATGTAAATTCTTCATTCTCATTATAATTCTTGAATTGCTGTGAGATCATAGCACATTCAGCTTTTGTCAAGCTGAGCAATTGACTCTGATACTTTCTAAGCTTTGAGGACTTATGACTTGCCCAACCTGGTTCTCAGGCCTGCCTGCACCTGGGAAACTTTCTGTTGCTTCAGCCTTATCTTTAGGATTCAAATTTAATTGATCCGGTGTAGGACTGATCACTGTTTGTTTGTTTGTTTAAGCTACCTAGGTAATTTTAATGTATATCTAAGATGGAGAACGATTACTCCATTTCTTTTACAGACACAAAAGCTGAGAACAGGCAAGAGGAAGAAGGGGGCCCTAAGTCATATGGCCCATTGGTGGCAGAGCCAGAACATGAACCTGAGTTTTCCTGTCTTCTTTCTGAGGATTCTTCATTAAAGCTATCTCACATCATGTCATTTCCCTGATATGACCTTCCTCTCTGCCTTGTCCCCACATTCATGCAGACGTGTGTGATATGATTGACGCCCCCAGGCCTCAGGAGAGCTCATTTCTAGAAGAGGGGGGGAGAGAAAGGCCCCTTAAAATATTCCAGGTCAGCTGAGGCTGTCAAAGTAGGCTCTTGCTGGCTGAGTCTCAACAGTCAGCTTTAACCTTATCCCATCAAGTCTTTGCCAAGTTCTTCTCTCCTCCCTAGGAAGTAGTTTGATAGGCACAGTCTCTTTAGACCCTACTCTTTGTTCTAGCAACTGTGCTAGCTTAGCAAATTATCTCTGGGTATCTAGGAAATGGATAATTTAAAAAGGTTTTATTTGATTTTTTGTGTTTTCCATACATATTTTACTTTTATGAATGTAGGCTCTCCTAAACCAGTTTGTGGCTCTGTCCAACTGCTGAAGTGTCTTGTATTCTGAACCTTAGTAGTCCATACTGTGTGCTTCTCAGTTATGGGAGGAAAGAAGGTAGCCTCCTTTACTATCATTTAAAGTACTCCTGTCTCGATTCAGTGCAATCCCTATCAAACTACCAATGGCATTTTTCACAGAACTAGAACAAAAAATTTCACAATTTGTATGGAAGCACAAAAGAGCACGAATAGCCAAAGCAATCTTGAGAAGAAAAACAGAGCTGGAAGAGTCAGGCTCTCTGACTTCAGACTATACTACAAAGCTACAGTAATCAAGACAGTATGGTACTGGCACAAAAACAGAAATATAGATCAATGGAACAGGAAAAAAGCCCAGAGATAAACCCACACACATATGGTCACCTTATTTTTGATACAGGAAGCAAGGATATACAATGGAGAAAAGACAGCCTCTTCAATAAGTGGTGCTGGGAAAACTGGACAGCTACATGTAAAAGAATGAAATTAGAACAGTTCCTAACACTATACAAAAAAATAAACTCAAAATGGATTAAAGACCTAAATGTAAGGCCAAACACTATCAAACTCTTTGAGGAAAACATAGGCAGAAGACTCTATGACATAAATCACAGCAAGATCCTTTTTGACCCACCTTCTAGAGAAATGGAAATAAAAACAAACAATTGGGACCTAATGAAACTTAAAAGCTTTTGCACAGCAAAGGAAACCATAAACAAGACCAAAAGACAACCCTCAGAATGGGAGAAAATATTTCCAAATGAAGGAACGGACAAAGGATTAATCTCCAAAATTTACAAGCAGCTCATGCAGCTCAATACCAAAAAATCAAGTAACCCAATCCAAAAATGGGCAGAAGACCTAAATAGACACTTCTCCGAAGAAGATACACAGATTGCCAACAAACATGTGAAAGGATGCTCAAAATCATTAATCACTAGAGAAATGCAAATCAAAACTCCAATGAGGTATCACCTCACACTGGTGAGAATGGCCATCGTCAGAAAATCTGCACACGATAAATGCTAGAGAGGGTGTGCAGAAAAGGGAACCTTCTTGCACTGTTGATCAGAATGTAAATTGATACAGCCATTATGGAGAACAGTATGAAGGTTCCTTAAAAAACTGAAAATAGAACTACCATACGACCCAGCAATCCCACTATTGTGCATATACCCTGAGAAAAACATAATTCAAAAAGAGTCATGTACCACAATGTTCATTGAAGCTCTATTTACAATAGGCAGGACGTGGAAGCAACCTAAGTGTCCATTGACAGATGAATGGATAAAGAAGAGGTGGCACATATATGCAATGGAATATTACTCAGCCATAAGAAGAAACAAAATTGAGTTATTTGTAGTAGGGTGGATGGACCTAGAGTCTGTCATACAGAGAGAAGTAAGCCAGAAAGAGAAAAACAAATACCGTATGCTAACACATATATACAGAATCTAAAAAAAAAAAAAAGGGTTCTGAAGAGCCTAGGGGCAGGACAGGAGTAAAGATGCAGATGTAGAGAATGGACTTGAGGGCACAGGGATGGAGAAGGGTAAGCTGGGATGAAGTGAGAGAGTGCCATGGACATATATACACTACCAAATGTAAAATAGATAGCTAGTGGGAAGCAGCTGCATCGCATGGGGACATCAGCTCGGTGCTTTGTGACCACCTAGAGGGGTGGCATAGGGAGGGTGGGAGGGAGACACAAGAGGCAGGTGATATGGGGATATATGTATACATATAGCTGATTCACTTTGTTAAAAAGCAGAAACTAACACACCATTGAAAAGCAATTATACTCCAATAAAGATGTTTAAATAAAATAATATAAAACAAAGTACTCCTGTCTCTTAAGGGAAAAACTAACAGTGGTCTTAGATAAAAGGAGGAAAACCCTGTGCTGTTTATTGGGCAGTCAGTAGAACTTATTTTTGCTTGCTTGAGGAGTGGGAAAGTGCAGAGATGATACTCAAGAAAGATCTTATTATATCCTTTCAGCTCCTAGACTTGTTATATATATTTCCTTCTGAAACCATTTTTCTCTGCCTCGAGAAGGGAGTAGCTGTAAAGTAACATGGGGATGGCAAGTTGGTAGTGAATGACAAAAGAAGAAACACATAATGTCCATAGTCACGTCAATCATTTAATTATTAATTTTTTCAAGCAAAATACTTCAGAATGACTGTCATGGGTATGGATCACAGAGACACACAAATCAAGAGGCAGTATCAGGTGAAAGGAAGGTATGGTGTAAAGTTAACACAGTGGGGTAAAATTAGAGCAGAGGAGTACCACTCAGGAGACCTAGATTCATTTACTGTGTGGAGTTCCAGTCCCGGTGAGGTAAACGCATTCACTAGTTTCTTGATCTTTAGAGTGAATGACTGTAGACTAACTCTAAAGTTCCTCCCTGCATTGATAGCCAGTGATGTGGCATATAATGTATACTCTCAAAACACTTCTGAGGGATCTCATGTACTCAGTTACATCCAATGAGTGACTGAGTGACTACCTTGGGTGGGTCATAATGGGAAGGTGACTGAACTTTGGCACTCTGTACACATTTTCTCATTAAATACCCACATCCTGAAAACATAGTGGTATTATCTAATTTCCTAGGTGGAAAAAAACAAGGCTCAGAAAAATTTAGCCAGGTACCAATAACCCTGAAAATATCATGGTCCAGTGGAAGAGACTGAAGTGAAGTAGCGAACGTTTCTTACAGAAGGTATCAGAATGAAACAAAATAAATGAAAAATGATTCTGGACATACCAGCAATCCTTAATGATGTTTTCAGAGCAAATGGTATATAGACTCAAAGCATGCGCTGACAAAGGATAGTGGGAATACCATAATGAGAAGGAGAAAAAGTGGAAAAACTGACTTACTGAATGTCTGCTTCTTGCCAGGCATTATGTGTAATTCCTCCAATGGGCCAACTCCTTTAGTCTCTAATTCACATAAATCCTATGAGGTTGATTCTATTATGGATCCCATTTCAGGTGAAAAAAAAAAAACCAAACAGGTTTAAAGTGGCAGTAACTGAAATGTCTAGCTTGTTCAACAGATCAATAATAGAGCCGAGTCAGTCGCAAGGAGTCTGACCCTGAAATGTGTATACTTTGCCACTGTACTGTATAAAAGCCAGAATGCTTATATTAGGAAGAATCAAGGAAGGCTTCACGAAGGAGGTGGTATTTGTGATGTTGCTGAAGATGAATAGGATTTCATCTGGAGAAAATGGGCCAGGACTGCCCACTAAAGGAGAAGAGGCATGAGCTAAAATACAGAAAGGTAGGAGTCCCAGGAGAAGATCCAGTGGTCTTTATAGGGACAGCAGTGTGTGTGAGGAAGGAATAGGGATCAAAGGCTAAAAGATAATTTGGACCTTGATATTAGGTAGTCTTGAATGACAGGTTACAACATTTGAACATTTTCTTATAGGAACTGGGAAATGATTGAAAGTCCATGATGAAAGCCATGGCATGTCCGTATCTGTATTTAGAAAAGACTCTGACTCCAAGATGATAAATTCTGACCAACCTCTACCTGTGTTCCCAGCCCCAGCAGGGCTTCCGGATCGTGTCAGTAACCTAACCTATTTGTGAGAAATCTAAACACTGGCCATATTCTCCTGTTGGACTGGAAACTTGTGGTTTTGACCTCCATCTGCTGTCAGGAGAGTTTGCATAAGTTTGCTGCTTCAACCTATGGTTATTAATTCATCCACAGATTGGTTCACCTGTTGATTCACTGACATTCATTTCTATGATGATTCATTCACCAACATTTATCGGGCAACTAGTCTATGTCAGGTACTGTGCTATGTGCTGGAATTCAAAAATTGAATGAAATACAGCCCCTGCTCTCAGTTGTCTCATTGCACCATAGGGGAGATTGACGTTCCAGCCAATAATTGCAATATAAGGTGATAAGTACAATCAGCTATGTAAAGAGAACAGTACGTTGGACCAGTAACCTTTGTTTGAGTCATATCAAAGGATATGATATGACAGAAGTTTCTTTAAAAACGGAAAGTAATTGTTGTACAGCAGAAACTAACAGAACATTGTAAAGCAATTATACTCCAATAAAGATGTGAAAAAAAATGGAAAGTAAGCAGGAAAGGAGTAAGCTCAGAGCACATGTACTAGGACCTGAATGATTTGATGGGTAGAGGCAGAGAGATAAAGAGAGGAAGTTATCCCAAACAAGAAAATTAACATTTTTAGACATGGAGCATTAACATGTTTTAGACTGCCTTATATTTTATTCCTTTACATAACAGAATTTTAACGAGTTCTCATATAAGGCCAGACAATGTATTAGACACTAGGATCAAACAGATGTGGTTCTACCCTCATGAAGCTTAAACCGTAGTGTGGAGACTGGCTTTCATTAAGTCATCACATAACAGTATAATACTGCACGGTGGTATAATGAGAGGACAGGAACTTGGAGTGAGATTTCCGAGATTGTGTGTAGAATGGGGTAGAATGAGAAAGGAAAGTAGGGGCCAGATCACAGAGGGTTTTGTACCCCAGAAATAGAAATGTGGACTTTATCCTAAAGGGATGAGAAATCATGGATGAAACGTAAGCCAAGAAGAGGCATGCTTAGTTGTGTATATTTGAGGTACTTCATAACAGTTTAAACAACTGGTTTGAGGGTAAGACGAAAGGCAGAAAGAGTAAGCAGGCTCTTTCCAAATTTCTAGTGAGAGATGAGAGTAGCCTAATGCTGTGACTGTGGGGAAGGAGAGAAGACTGAAGAAGAATTAGCAATGTTAAAGAAGTAAAAGCAAAAGGATTTGCTGGCCAGTTGGATTTATGGTATTATTTCTCATGGCGTAACTGGGAATCTACTTGCCTGAAAAGCCCCACCCCCCTGATAGGGAGAGTGGGAGGGAGGGAGACGCAAGAGGGAAGACATATGGGAACATATGTATATGTATAACTGATTCACTTTGTTATAAAGCAGAAACTAACACACCATTGTAAAGCAATTATACCCCAATAAAGATGTTAAAAATATATAAAATAAAATTAAATTAAAAAAAAAAAAGAAAAGCCCCACCCTAGAGACACAGAATCAGGCTCACGGAAGCAGAGCCCAGTGTGTTTTAGCCACTCCCCTCCCACCCCCACCAGCTGACTCTGAAAAACATAGCGTTTGATACCCACTGATGTCAGGGATGTGGAGAACACGTGGAGGATGACCTATGGTTTCTGACTTAGGATTTGATGGAAGGGAGTGTGTTTGGTTCCCAAACTCTAATTGCTCAAGGATCCACTGGGGCATTTGTTACCATGCAGATCCCCAGGCTGTACTATCAGAGATCCTGTTTTCCCTCTGGCCTGAATGTGGGTCTGGGGGATCGAATCTCATTCAAAAATGGTTATCACAGGTTATTCCCAAGCAAGAGGAATCATTTGAAGAGAACTCATGGCTAGACCACTGGCCTAGCTCACCTCACCATTTTGCCCCCTCTCCCTGCTTTCAGTCATTTCAAACTCCTCACTGATGCATATGCTAAGAAATGAAACCAAAGTGGAAGCATCTTCCCTCAAGGTTTTGTTGTTTCTTTCTTTTCCTCTTTTTCACTGGACTTTAAGCCCTTTGAGTGCAGGTCTTTCTCTGTCCCACCCTAAATATAACATAGTGCTCTGCCCATAATAGGCTCTTAACACATTTGTTACCCCAAATTCCAACATGGAGAAACTCCAACAGGGAAAGCAAAGCCCCATAGGAAAGAAATTTTAAACAGTACCCATGAGTGAGTAGCATTAGAGCTTTAGAGAATACCATTAGTGAATGTAATCTTTCCTCTATAAATGTCTGTGTTCAGGTCCCCTCACCCTCAACCCCGTGCAAAATAAAATTAATGCTGGCTAAAACTGACATCAGGTACCACTGTGCTAGTAGCTTAGGTTGATAACATCTTTTTAGTGTCTTTAAAACTCTCATTTTAATTGTTGATATAAAATACCGGCTTGGTATGAGATATTACACTAATTTAAATTTACACAACATTATGGCAAGTCTTGCAAAGTAGACATTGTGGCTGCCTGTCAGTTATAAAAGCCCTGACAATATTTTTCCTCACTGGGTTGAACATAATTTTTTTAACAGCTTTCATTGGAGGTGGCACCTATCTTTTCCTTTTATCTCCCCTCCCCCCAGAAAATATTATATAATCACATATATAACTTACTTGATACTTAGATCAGAAAATATTTATTGGTGTGATACATCACTCCCTTTTCCTTTTCATGCTGTTTCTGGAAGGTGCAGAATCTGCTGTTCTATTAACTAAAGGTCAGAGAGCTTTCAACCTTTTCTCACTGTTTCCTCACTGTCAGTTCAATGAGAGTGAGAAGAGCAAAAGCCCCCAGGATGGGTGAGGACCACTGGAAGTAGTCTCATGTGAGCTGTGTGTGGACGCATCTCTGTACAGGCATTGAATCCCTGTGATGCACCAAGACCTTGGGAGTGTAGGATTAACACTTTATCATTAAGGTTTGAAGAGAACCAAAGATGAGTAGATAAAATAGTCAAGATGTCAAAGCTGTCACATTCACTCACAAAAGCAGCAACTAACTAAGGTGAGCTTAGAGACTAGGAGCTCCCACCAAGAAAATCCAAGTTCCTGGATTCAATTTCCATCTCTGTGACCTTGGTGAGACCAGTCTGACCTGCTCCAGATCTGGGTATTCTAAATTAATCCTCAAAAAGTTCATTTATTCACTTATTTTTTCATTCATCTGCCTGTTCATCTATCAGGTGGGACTTAGTGTTCTGTAAGGGGGATGATCGGCCTTTGGTAGTACTTGCAGTTCATTCTGTTTAACCAAGAAGGTAGGCATCTACAGTCTACATTTTTTTTTTTTTTGTAAAGAGTTATATAGTAAATATTTTAGTCTGTGCAGCCATATGCTCCCTGTTGTAGTTATTCAAATACTTTCCTGTGCAAAGCAGCTGTAGACAATATACAAACAAATGAGCATGACTTTTGTTTATAAAACTTTATTTACAGAAGCAGGTGGCAGGCCATATTTGGCCTACATACTCTAGTTTGCTGATTGCTGAACTAAGGCCGTCCTGGATTTGATGCAGACATCCAATATTTCAGAAAATTCCTGATTAAAGTTGGCATGAGGGGCTTAATAACCTACAGGGTGTGAAGAGAAGACAATAGAAATAGTACTAAATAAGGGTAGGGCTGAATTTTAGCCCTAGAGCTGCCTTTTGCTGACTATGACCAAGGATAATCATTTATCCTCTCTCTGCTCCTATATCTTAACCTAAGTTTCTTTCCTTGGACTTAAAGACTAACGAGGACCTCTTCAATGAATGGTCAAGATAAGAGATGTTTAAACCCTAGTTGTGGGGTGAGCAAGCAGAGAAAAATAGTTCAGTGAAAGCCAACAAATAATGTGTGATCGCTGAGATACGAAGCAGAACTACTAAAGGCTTCACTTACAGCCGATGTGCACGAGATAAAATTGATGTTATCTTTTTCTCAGGAAAAGAGCCTGTCTCTGTTCAAAGTACAAATCATAAGAAATGCTTTGCCGTAAGCAAGGGAGCTAGAGAAAACGTAACTTTACAAATTGACCCTGGAACTGAGGTCTTTTTTGTAGGTTCAATGGAAAAGTGAAACAAGCAAAAGCTCTTTCGTAATCATAGCACTCATTCATTCGAAAAGTGCCTTGATAATTATCAAAGCAATCCTTCCTGCATTACTGAGAAGCTGCTCACTGGATGTGACTTGAGTGACTTTATGGCAACTTTCCAATTAACCTATCCATCCCCAAGATCATGCTTTCTAGATTTGATTGTTTTCTGCTTCATGGATGACACGTGGCTGAAAAAAGACCAGATGAGAAAAGCAGACACAGATTGCCTAATTTGTATACGGATCAGTCCACAGACATTTGTCAAGCATCATCCTCTGTTCTCTAAGGAACACAACATTATCGGGCGAAGCATTACTGAGTGTCAGAACACACGCAGAGGGTGATTCATAGTTATCAGATGAAAGATCTGGGTGCTAATTTCTGACGAAACCTAGAGGAAGAAGAGTTGACTTTTGCAAGTGGTCAGAAAAACTCAGAGACACAGTAGAAACATTATGCATGAAACGTAAGGGTTTTCTTCAAGATATGAAGGCAGCATGTGAGGTATGGAAGTACACAGAGAATAGACTAGTAAATGAAGGTATCAAATGAATAAGTCTGGGAAAGTAGGTTAGGTTATATTGGGAAGGACTCCAAGTTACACCATGGGAGGCTTGTAGATTCTGTATCTGCAGTGACAAAGTAGGGAATATAAGTGAAGCAAACTGAGAGGGAGAGAGCAGAGGGAGGGAAAGAAGGAGAGGAGAGAGCAAGAGGAAGCAGGCAAGAAGGAAAACAAGTCACCAAGGACACTGCTGCTACTGATAAGGGGCAGTTGGTTTTCAGTTCAAGGACATTTTGTGTCCCATGGATGGGAGCTCAGTGTTGCTCATCATGTAATTTTTCAGGATGAGGGACAGATCTAGGCCTTAATGTGAAATATCCTACATACTAAGGCTGGCCAGCTAAACCTTTTTTAACCACTATGTGAAGCAAAATAACAGCAATGACAAAACTCCAAACATTTCAGGGCATAATCTGCTGACAGCATGTTTGTAGCCTCTGGGCTGTCTAGAACGTACCAGGGAGAACTTGACAGGAATCTAGAAAGGACAGCGCTCAGGGGGGACTGAGTGGGAGAGGCTTGAGAGCTGGTGTGAGGCTATCGGGTAGTCCAGGTGGGGAAGGATGAGATGGACTTGACCGTGGCTCTGGGAAATGAGAGGGAGAGGGAGAGGTAGATGGGGCACAGTGCGAGCTGCAGAGGGAGATAGAGTAAGACTGGATCTTTCTCAGAGAGCTAAGAGAAACCCTTTGTTCTGTTTTGCCTCATCAAATGACCCTGCCTGTGTTTTTCCCTGTGTAGGACACATCCTCAGTTGACCTTTCTCTGTGCTGAACATATGTTTTAATTGCTTTGCTATTATTTATTTCATAGTTCAACACTTCCATTCCCCCGCTCCCCAGGTAAACTTGAATGCACGTCCAAGTGAAGGTTGTAATCTTTAAATTTTCCAAATAGGGACTCATCTTACAGTCATATTTTGATGTGTTTTTTTTTTTTTTCTCCTACATTTCAAGTTAAAGAAGATCAAGGGCTTGCAACTAAATTACTTCAGAGATAAATGAGTCATCGGAAAATGCAGTACTATTGAAGAAGAATATTCTTTTATTTTCTCTTCTTGTGCCAATGCTCTTCTCTTTTTTAAAAAAAATGAATTTTATTTTATTTATTTTTTTATACAGCAGGTTCTTATTAGTCATCAGTTTTATACACATCAGTGTATACATGTCAAACCCAATCGCCCAATTCATCCCACCACCATCCCCACCCCCCCGCCGCTTTCCTCCCTTGGTGTCCATATGTTTGTTCTCTACATCTGTGTCTCAACTTCTGCCCTGCAAACCGGTTCATCTGTATCATTTTTCGAGGTTCCACATATATGCGTTAATACACGATATTTGTTTTTCTCTTTCTGACTTACTTCACTCTGTATGACAGTTTTTAGATCCACCCATGTCTCAACAAATGACCCAATATCGTTCCTACTGAATAATATTCCATTGTATATATGTACCACATCTTCTTTATCCATTCGTCTGTCGATGGGCATTTAGGTTGCTTCCGTGACCTGGCTATTGTAAATAGTGCTGCAATAAACATTGGGGTGTATGTGTCTTTTTGAATTATGGTTTCCTCTGGGTATATGCCCAGTAGTGGGATTTCTGGATCATATGGTACTTCAATTTTCGTTTTTTAGGGAACCTCCATACTGTTCTCCATAGTGGTTGTATCAATTTATGTTCCCACCAACAGTGCAAGAGGGTTACCTTTTCTCCACACCCTCTCCAGCATTTATTGTTTGTCAATTTTCTGATGATGCCCATTCTAACTGGTGTGAGGGCATACCTCACTGTAGTTTTGATTTGCATTGCTCTAATAATTAGTGATGTTGAGCAGCTTTTCATGAACTTCTTGCCCATCTGTATGTCGTCTTTGGAGAAATGTCTATTTAGATCTTCTGCCCATTTTTGGATTGGGTTGTTTCTTTTTTTAATATTGAGCTGCATGTGCTATTTATTTATTTCGAAGATTAATCCTTTCTCCGTATATTCATTTGCAAATATTTTCTCCAATTCTGAGGGTTTTCTTTTCATCTTCTTTATGGTTTCCTTTGCTGCGCAAAAGTTTTGAAGTTACATTAGGTCCCATTGTTTATTTTTGTTTTTATTTCCATTACTCTAAGAGTTGGATCAAAAAAGATCTTGCTGCTATTTATGTCAAACTGTTCTTCCTGTGTTTTCCTCTAAGAGTTTTATAGTGTCCAGTCTTACATTTACGTCTCTAATCTATCTATCTATCTATATATATATATATATATTTTTTTTTTTTTTGCGGTATGTGGGCCTCTCACTGTTGTGGCCTCTCCCATTGCAGAGCACAGGCTCCGGACACGCAAGCTCAGCAGCCATGGCTCACGGGCCCAGCCGCTCCATGGCATGTGGGATCTTCCCGGACCGGGGCACGAACCCATGTCCCCTGCATCGGCAGGCAGACTCTCAACTCTGTGCCACCAGGGAAGCCCCTCTAATCAATTTTGAGTTTATTTTTATGTATGGTGTTAGGCAGTGTTCTAATTTTCATTCTTTCACATGTAGCTGTCCAGTTTTCCCAGTACCACTTATTGAAGAGACTGTCTTTTCTCCATTGTATATCCTTGACTCCTTTGTCATAGATTAGTTGACCATAGGTGCGTGGGTTTATCTCTGGGCTTTCTATCTTGTTCCATTGATCTATGTTTCTGTTTTTGTGCCAGTACCATATTGTCTGGATTACTGTAGCTTTGTAGTGTAGTCTGAAGTCAGGGAGTGTGATTCCTCCAGCTCCGTTTTTTTCCCTCAAGACCGCTTTGGCTATTCGGGGTCTTTTGTGTCTCCATACAAATTTTAACATTTTTTGTTGTAGTTCCGTAAAAATGCCATTGGTAGTTTGATTGGGATTGCATTGAATCTGTAGACTGCTTTGGGTAGTATAGTCATTTTCACAATATTGATTCTTCCGATCCAAGAACATGGTATATCTCTCCATCTGTTGGTGTCGTCTTTAATGTCTTTCATCAGTGTCTTATAGTTTTCTGCATACAGGTCTTTTCTCTCCCTAGGTAGGTTTATTCCTAGGTATTTTATTCTTTTTGTTACAATGGTAAATGGGAGTGTTTCCTTAATTTCTCTTTCAGATTTTTTACCATTAGTGTATAGGAATGCAAGAGATTTCTGTGCATTAATTTTGTATCCTGCAACTTTACCAAATTCATTGATTAGCTCTAGTAGTTGTCTGGTGGCGTCTTTAGGATTCTCTACGTATAGTATCATGTCATCTGCAAACAGTGACAATTTTACTTCTTCTTTTCCAATTTGTATTCCTTTTCTTTCTTTTTCTTCTCTGATTGCCATGGCTAGGACTTCCAAAACTACATTGAATAACAGTGGTGAGAGTGGACATCCTTGTCTTGTTCCTGATCTTAGAGGAAATGGTTTCAGTTTTTCACCATTAACAATGGTGTTTGCTGTGGCTTTGTCATATATAGCCTTTATTATGTTGAGGTAGGTTCCTTCTATGCCCACTTTCTGGAGAGTTTTTATCATAAATTGGTGTTGAACTTTGTCACAAGCTTTTTCTGCATCTATTGAAATGATCATATGGTTTTTCTTCTTCAATATGTTAATATGGTGTATCACATTGATTGGTTTGCGTATATTGAAGAATCCTTGCATCCCTGGGATAAATCCCACTTGCTCATGGTGTATGATCCTTTTAATGTGTTGTTGGATTCTGTTTGCTAGTATTTTGTTGAGGAGTTTTGCATCTATATTCAACAGTGATATTGGTCTGTAATTTTCTTTTTTGTAGTATCTTTGTCTGGTTTTTTGGTATCAGGATGATGGTGGCCTCATAGAATGAGTTTGGGAGTGTTCCTTCCTCTGCAATTTTTTGGAGTAGCTTGAGAAGGATGGGTGTTAGCTATTCTCTAAATGTTTGATAGAATTCACCTGTGAAGCCATATGGTCCTGGACTTTTTTTTGTTGGAAGATTTTTAATCAGTTTCAATTTCATTACTTGTGATTGGTCTGTTCATATTTTCTATTTCTTCCTGGTTCAGTCTTGGAAGGTTACACCTTTCTAAAAATTTGTCCATTTCTTCCAGGTTTTCCATTTTATTGGCATAGAGTTGCTTGTAGTAGTTTCTTAGGATGCTTTGTATTTCTGCGGTGTCTGTTGTAACTTGTCCTTTTTCTTTCCTGATCTTATTGATTTGAGTCCTCGCCCTCTTTTTCTTGATGAGTCTGGCTAATGGTTTATCAATTTTGTTTATATTCTCAAAGAACCAGCTTTTTGTTTTATTGATCTTTGCTCTTGTTTTCTTTGTTTCTATTTCATTTATTTCTGCTCTGATCTTTATGATTTCTTTCCTTCTGCTAACTTTGGGTTTTGTTTGTTCTTCTTTCTCTAGTTCCTTTAGGTGTAAGGTTAGATTGTTTATTTGACACTTTTCTTGTTTCTTCAGGTAGGCTTGTGTAGCTATAAATTTCCCTCTTAGAACTGCTTTTGCTGCGTCCGAAAAGTTTTGGATCATCGTGTTTTCATTGTCATTTGTCTCTAGGTATTTTTTGATTTCCTCTTTGATTTCTTCAGTGATCTCTTGGTTATCTAGTAATGTATTGTTTAGCCTCCCTGTGTTTGTGTTTTTTACGTTTTTTTCCCTGTAACTGATTTCTAATCTCATAGCGTTGTGGTCAGAAAAGATGCTTGATATGATTTCAATTTTCTGTAATTTACTGAGGCTTGATTTGTGACCCAAGATTTGAACTATCCTGTAGGATCTTCCATGCATACTTAAGAAGAAAGTGTAATCTGCTGTTTTTGAATGGAATGTCCTATAAATATCAGTTAAATCTATCTAGTCTAGTGTGTCATTTAAAGCTTCTGTTTCCTTATTTATTTTTATTTTGGATGATATGTCCATTGGTGTAAGTGAGGTGTTAAATTCCCCCACTATTATTGTGTTACTTTCAATTTCCTCTTTTATAACTGTTAGCAGCTACCTTAGGTATTGAGGTGCTCCTGTGATGGGTGCATATAAATTTACAATTGTTGTATCATCTTCTTCGATTGATCCCTTGATCATTATGTAGTTTCCTTCCTTGTCCCTTGTAAGATTCTTTATTTTAAAGTCTATTTTATCTGATACGAGTATTGCTACTCCAACTTTCTTTTGATTTCCGTTTGCATGGAATATCTTTTTCCATCCCCTCACTTTCAGTCTGTAAGTGCCCCTAGGTCTGAAGTGGGTTTCTTGTAGATAGCATATAGATGGGTCTTGTTTTTGTATCCATTCAGCGAGGCTGTGTCTTTTGGTTGGAGCATTTAATCCATTCACATTTAAGGCAATTATTAATATGTATGTTCCTGTGACCATTTTCTTAATTGTTTTGATTTTGTTTTTGTATGTCCTTTTCTTCTCTTGTGTCTCCCACTTAGAAAAGTTCCTTTAGCATTCGTTGTAGAGCTGGTTTGGTGGTGCTGAATTCTCTTGGCTTTTGCTTGTCTGTAAAGCTTTTGATTCCTCCATTGGATCTGAATGAGATCCTTGCTGGGTAGAGTAATCTTGGTTGTAGTTTCTTCCCTTTCATCACTTTAAGTAATATTATGCCACTCCATTCTGGGTTGTAGAGTTTTTGCTGAGAAATCAGCTGTTAACCTTATGGGAGTTCCCTTGTATATTATTTGTTGTTTTTCCTTCGCTGCTTTCCTTCACTGCACTTCCTGGACTTGGGTGGCTATTTCCTTTCCCATGTTAGGGAAGTTTTTGACTATTATTTCTTCAAATATTTTCTCTGGTCCTTTCTCTCTCTCTTGTCCTTTTGGAACCCCTATAATGTGTATGTTGTTGCATTTAACGTTGTCCCAGAGGTCTCTTAGGCTGTCTTCATTTCTTTTCATTCTTTTTTCTTTATTCTGTTCCACAGCAGTGAATTCCACCATCCTGTCTTCCAGATCACTTATCCGTTCTTCTGCCTCAGTTATTCTGCTATTGATTCCTTCTAGTGTAGTTTTCATTTTAGTTTTTTTTTTTTTATTGTTCATCTCTGTTTGTTCTTTAATTATTCTAGGTCTTTGTTAAACATTTCTTGCATCTTCTCGATCTCTGCCTCCATTCTTTTTCTGAGGTCCTGGATCATCTTCACTATCATTATTCTGAATTCTTTTTCCGGATGGTTGCCTATCTCCACTTCATTTAGTTGTTTTTCTGGGTTTTTATCTTGTTCCTTCATCTGGTACATATCCCTTTGCCTTTTCATGTTGTCTCTCTTTCTGTGAATATGGTTTTTGTTCCACATGCTGCAGGATTGTAGTTATTCTTGCTTCTGCTGTCTGCCCTCTGGTGGGTGAGGCTATCTAAGAGGCTTGTGCAAGTTTCCTGATGGGAGGGACTGGTGGTGGGTAGAGCTGGGTGTTGCTGTGGTGAGCAGAGCTCAGTAAAACTTTAATCTACTTTTCTGCTGATGGGTGGGGCTGGGTTCCCTCCCTGTTGGTTGTTTGGCCTGAGGTGACCCAACACTGTGGCCTACCTGGGTCTTTGGTAGGGCTAATGGCAGACTCTGGGAGGGCTCACACCAATGAGTTCATTCCAGAACTTCTGCTGCCAGTGTCCTTGTCCTCACTGTGAGCCACAGCCACCCCCCACCTCTGCAGGAGACCCTCCAACACTAGCAGGTAGGTCTGGTTCAGTCTCCTATGAGGTCACTGCTCCTTCCCCTGGGTCCTGATGCACACACTACTTTGTGTCTGCTCTCCAAGAGTGGAGTCTCTCTTTCCCCCAGTCCTGTCAAAGTCCTGCAATCAAATCCCACTAGCCTTCAAAGTCTGATTCTCTAGGAATTCCTCCTCCCGTTGCTGGACCCCCAGGTTCGGAAGCCTGACGTGGGGCTCAGAACCTTCACTCCAGTGGGTGGACTTCTGTTGTATAAGTGTTCTCCAGTCTGTGAGTCACCCACCCAGCAGTTATGGGATATAATTTTACTGTGCTTGCACTCCTCCTACCATCTCATTGTGGCTTCTCCTTTGTTTTTGGATGTGGGGTATCTTTTTTGGTGAGTTCCACTATCTTCCTGTCAATGACTTTCCAGCAGCTAGTTTGTGATTCTGGTGTTCTCACAAGAGGGAGTGAGAGCATATCCTTCTACTCCTCCATCTTGGTTCAGGGCCCCAATGCTCTTCTCTTTGAAGAAACTTTTCCTAACCATTGCAGCACACAATAATCCTTTATTTATATATTTTTGTTATTCTAAAAGTTTTCAGGGTATATTTCATTTTCAAAATGTAGAGATTTATTTTGTGTTCTGATTTAAAGATTGTATGCTTATTAAAATACTGTTATTTCAAAGAAATACAGAACAGAAATTTAAATATCCCCACGGCAATACATTTGTTTTAAATGGTGTCTTCTATACGTTGTTCCAAAACCTGAAGTTTCTTATTTAATAATAAATATGTATATATATTTCAATAAACATAAAATTGAATTGGCATTTTAATAGCCACATAATATTATATCTGTGTATATATCTACACAAATATAGCTACAATATGTTATTGCCTTCTTAGTGGCTATTTACGTTTGTTTCCAAATTTTCAAAAGTCTTATATGTTAGTGAAGTAGACATCCTTTGTGCTCATTTATATGTCCTCATCCAGTAGTTTCCTTAAGATACGGAATTTAAATGATTGTGCTGAAAGATACAAGTTTTAAAGATATTTGACAAATTTTCCTCATGAGTGCTCTCACATTTAATTGCAGTAGCAAATGGAAGTGTGGCCCCTTCCCCCTTCCCTCAGCCATGAACATTAGCAACCTTTACAATATTTAACTATCTGAGAGGTAGAATTTTGTCCCTTCAGTTTCTATAAAATGTACTGGTTGTTTCTCTCATTTGGGGATTTAGATATTTACTGATTTTATTGATGTTTAAATACCTTGAAAACATTTGTCTTACCTTCCCTGTAGGAATGTAATGGCTTAAGATGTTATTTCCATTTATAACTGCCATCTTTATTATGGCTCTATCATCTTTAATTCTTTGTAGAACAGTGACCTTCCAGCCTTGCACCCCCACAAAAAAAATGAGGAATCCTGACATTAAAAAAATAAATTAGGGCTTCCCTGGTGGCGCAGTGGATGAGAGTCCGCCTGCCGATGCAGGGGACACTGGTTCGTGCCCCGGTCTGGGAGGATCCCGCATGCCGCAGAGTGGCTGGGCCTGTGAGCCATGGCTGCTGGGCCTGCGTGTCCGGAGTCTGTGCTCCGCAATGGGAGAGGCCACAACAGTGAGAGTCCCGCTTACTGCAAAAAAAAAAAAAAATTATTAATATGCTTTTTCATCTCCAAAACAGCAAACATTTATTGATAGCCTACTCTGTGTTAATTTTTCATTCCTGCTGGAGAAAAAGCCTCTGTATACCCTACTAATGAAATATATGTTAAACATACAAATTCAGCCAAGGTCTAGAGCTACACTGTCCAGTAAGTCAGCCAATAGTTATGTGGATCTAGTGAGAATTTGATTAATGGCTAGTCTAAATTGACATATGCTGTAAGTATGAAACACACATTGATTTTGTAGGCTTAGGAAAAAAATCCTACAAATTATTCTATATTGATTGCATTTTGAACTGATAATATTGTAGATATGTTGGACTAAATATAATAGGCTAATTCATTTCACCCATCTCTAACTTTTTTTAATGTAGCTACTAGAAAATTTTAAATAATGTGGCTCACATGTGTGATTAATATTTGTTATCTCTTTTTTGATTTTATTTTTAAATTAAAAAAAATTTTATTTTATTTTGGAGCCTAGTTGATTAACAATGTTGTGTTAGTTTCAGGTGTACAGCAAAGTGATTCAATTATACATGTACATGTATCTATTCTTTTTCAAATTCTTTTCCCATTTAGGTTATTACAGAATATTTAGCAGAGTTCCGTGTGCTGTACAGTAGGTCCTTGTTATTTATCTGTTTTAAATATAGCAATGTATACATGTCAATATCAAATTCCCAGCCTATCCCTCCCTGCCAGCTTCCCCTCTGGTAGCCATAAGTTCTTTCTTTAAGTCTGTGAGTCTGTTTCCATTTGGTAATAAGTTCATTTGTATCATTTTTTAAAGATTGTGCATATAAGTGATATCATATGATATTTGTCTTTGTCTGACTTTACTTAGTATGATAATATCAATATTTCTATTGAATGGTGGTGCTTTAGACTTTTTTTAACAATATAAACATTAAGACCATAAGAGGCCTGCCTGGAGTGTCCTATCAGATGGATGGTCTTCAGGTCAGAATTTCATCATTCTTTTGCAACAAGAAAGAAAGCAAAGCCCCCAAATACCATCGTTATATTGGCTGATGTTTGCCTTGTCTTTCATCTGAGGGAGCATTGATGAAAGGAACGGCTTCAACCAGAAGAGTTTATAGCCCCTTTGGAAAGAAGCTTATATTGAAAAGGAAGAGATAAATTGAAATAGTTCTGACTTTGAACAACTGCTCACGTCACCACAGAGCCACGGCCACTGTGTGATCTGTCGGCTGGCTGAAGAAAGAGGGTGAATCACCGGTCTCCTCAAAACTTTGGGTGTTGCAAAATCCTAAACGCAGTACAGAATTGATGAAAGCTTGGCCTGAGCTGTGAGGAGGGAGCTTCGTCTGGCCCCCTGGTCCTTCTCTCTGTGGGAGCAGAGGAACGAGAATGGCTCCTCACACGGGGTCCTGATGATTTTCTCCAGTAATGATGTTTCTTTAGTGGGAACGTGGCCTCCCTCCCGTTAAAATGAACACCGGCAGCACTTTGCAGTTGGATTTCTCATTTTGTGCATGAGATACATGGTTTAGAGTAATGAAACAAATGACCCTAGACCCTAGAATGAAAGTGTGTGTTGAAGTAGAAATCAAATTCAGGTCTTCACATTTATGGTGCAAAGTTCCTTTATATCGGTTTCAACTGCCTATCATCCTATCATAGTCCTTTTTTTTGGCTGCATTGGGTCTTTGTTGCTGTGCGGGCTTTCTCTAGTTGCTGCGAGCAGGGGCTTCGTTGCGGTGCACAGGCTTCTCATTGCAGTGGTTTCCCTTGTTGCAGAGCACAGGCTCTAGGGCACATGGGCTTCAGTAGTTGTGGTACGAGGGCTCAGTAGTTGTGGCACACGGGCTTAGTTACCCTGCAGCCTGTGGGATCTTCCACAGGTGCAGGGATTCTTAATCACTGCACCACTAGGCAAGTCCCCATAGCCCTTTTAAGAATGTATATCTTCGCTTTTTCCCCACAAAGTTTTCAACTCTAATTTCTCCTCAAATGAGTTTCATCTGTTGGCTCTGGACATAGTCTGTTCTATACTAGATATTTTGAACTCAAGTTCTCTTTATGTTATCTAACTTCTTACCTCTATCCCTAACATTTGGCTTTATATTCTTATGTTTATTGTTATGTTTTTCTGTGTTAATATATCCTTTGGGAGTAGCAGGAATATAGTTTGAGCTTATCAAGACCAGAATGGGTCTAAAACCCATTCCCACTTTTGCCTATTAGAAAAAGTTAAGATACCTACACATCACACATCCAGATCTTACTAAATGTGAAGAGTGTGGCTGTCTGCAGGTGTTATTGGAGGTTATGAAGAAAGACATTTGTCCCACATATCTTCTATAGAAATACTGCCTTTGGAAAAAAATAAATAGCCTACTAAAATGAAAGGACCAATGGGAGAGCTATGATATTGGCCATAAGTTATTCTGTGTAGCTTCTTCTGTTCTTAGTGAATTCCATCTACAGGCCTACCAAATATGAACTGAGTTTCCACTATGTTTTTTTTTAATTAAGGGTACTTTAATTAATTAATTTATTTATTTATGTTTGGCTATGTTGGGTCTTCGTTTCTGTGCAAGGGCTTTCTCTAGTTGCGGCAAGCGGGCGCCACTCTTCATCGCGGTTCGCGGGCCTCTCACTGTCGTGGCCTCTCTTGTTGCGGAGCACAGGCTCCAGACGCGCAGGCTCGGTAGTTGTGGCTCACGGGCCTAGTTGCTCCGCGGCATGTGGGATCTTCCCAGACCAGGGTTCAAACCCGTGTCCCCTGCATTAGCAGGCAGATTCTCAACCACTGCGCCACCAGGGAAGCCCCCACTATGTATTTTTTGCTACGCTAGGAGAGACATATTCATAAGACAAGCCCCCACTGTCCAGCATCTTACAGTAGAGCTATGATTCTCATATTAAGAGAATCAGAATGTTGAGAGAAGATTGTGAATGTTGAGCTCTGGGAACCTGAGTTGGGTGGAATGTTACTCTCTGGTGAAGGCTTTGGCCATCCTGCTTTGGGGGAGGAAAGCAGAGATGATTCATAGATAGGGGATGATAAACTTTATTTCCTTCCTAACTTTGTTAATAGTAGTCCATAAAAGAAGAGTTATATGTTTAAACTATACAGCTCTGAGGGATTCATCACACCCTGTGTCTTTGGACTTTAAAGAGGAAACTGCTCACAATGGTCTAGAAGTCTGGGGAAAGTTTGTCTTGGGTTAGATAAGAGAAGCTTTGAGAAAGAGAAATGATTTTGTTCTCTCTTCAATTTGCATTTTCTTTGAAACTGAGAAACATAAGGCTTAGCAAGCCCTGGATTAGGGAAACAAAGTCCCTTCATCTCTCAGTAAATAGCCATTTCCTGTAACAAGTCTCATTCCTTCCCCAGATGCTTGGAATTTGCAAGCCTCGTGATTCTATTTCTAGAATTGTTCATAATGGGCCTCTCTTTCCTCATTTCCTCCTTTCTTTCTCCTCCTTTCTGAATATACTGTTGCTACTCTCTAGCTCTATTCTCAATCTCAAAGGAAGCCAATACCATGGCAGAGAGAAATCCTGCTGAATGTTAAGACTCAGCTAAAAAGTGCCGTTCTAGAAACTTTGGAACCCATTATTTGGAAAATGTTTAATATGCACTTGCTTAGGAGCAATGAAGAATATTATTGAAGACTAAGTAAGGGTTCCTACCTTACAGTTGCACACATTTCTCAGAATGAAGCAGCTATATAAACAATTGCTTGAGGTTGGAAGTCATACCATCTTAGACGAGACTCTTAGTTGAGTAGTGTGACTGAATCAGTTGCTTTCCCTTTCTTGGCCTGTTTCTCCATTTGTAAATGCAAAGATTTAGTCCACTTCAGTATTGATGACCTCTTGTCTAATGAGATAGTAATACGAGATAATATGTATCTCTTGATCCCTTAGAATGAAGCAGCAGCTATGCTGATGACGGAAGTGAATTCTCTGGTTGAATTCTTAGAAGCTACTCTACAACGAAGACTCAGGTAATAATGCTATCTTCATTTTATAGAAAAGGAAACTGAAGCTTAAGTACCGGCCCAAAGTCATAGGGCCTGGTACTTGAACTAAGGTTGTTGAACTCTGGAGCTGAACTCGAGGCAGCTGATTTCTTCCCATATCATCTGTTGCTTGATTGCATGCTAAAGATGTACCAAGATCCACTACCAGATAGTGATATCAAAGTTAGAAGAAGTTTGCTATAGTGTCCTATTTGAGGTTCTGAAATATGAACTTGGGATTTGGGGGGATATTGTATAGACAAGGAGGAAGAATGCCACCCTTTCAGATTGAGCCAAAGGAGACATGTGTCAGGAGTGAACAGAATGAGTCTGGGGAGTATAAAACAGTTAGTTTGGCTTGCTCAGAGAGTCTTTGGATAGATGAGATTGAATAGGTGATAACACTGGCTGATGGTTGGCATCAAATACCACACTCAGTAAACAAACAAATTCGTTCATTCAACAGATATTGATAGAAATGAAGCATAGATATTTCCACAGGTACATAACCTAATACAGAATGAGTGTTCCTTTTGGGTTTGAATCATGGCTCTGTTATTTGCTAGTTCTTTGCCTTGAGTGAGTGGTTTAACATCTCTGGACTTTAGTTTTTCATCTGTGGAATGGGAATAATGATACATATTACACAGTTTTATGAGAACTCAAAGTTATGTCTGAGTGATACCTTCAAAATAATATACTCAATAGAGCAAATGATATGCTCAATCTACAGTAATGCTATTACTGCTTGAATTAAAAAAAATTAATACATGTAAAGTGTCTGATACAATGCCTAACACCCTGTAAGCACTGCATAACTGTGAACTCTTTCTGCTACTACTTCCATCATGAGACAGACATTGGGCCTTAATATGCTGGTAATCTAGTAGAAAGAAAAACCAAATACAATTCATGAAATGCAGCATCATTATTATGGAGATATTACAAGGTACACTGTCAATATCAATAAAGAGATATCAAAGTTGGCCAAGAAAATGTGGATGAACGGGGAAAGCTTTATAGAGAAAGCCACATTTAGAAAAAAAAATCTTAAAAATATAGAGGAATTAGTGTAGATGAAAAAGTAGCTGAAGGGTATTTTGACAGAAAGCCCAAGCAGAAACATGTTAGAGGTGCTAGGAGTGCTCTCTGAAAACAAATCAGAAGTGAATCGCTGAGACGTGACGTGAGAAGGTGGAGGGGTAAGAAGTGGAGATGAAGAAGTAGACAGCAACCAGATCAGGCTGGACCTTGTAGGCCATGTGAAGCCATTTAAAATTCCACCCAGAACACAACAGGAGAACAGCGTCTGACTGAAAAGATGATGAAAAGGAGACTGCAAATGTCAGATTGCCCAAAGGGAGGGAGCTGCTTTTTGCATTTTTAAAAATGATCACTGAAGGCATGAGTCCTCTCCCAACTGTGGTAAGGAATTAATGGTAACAATCTTCACTTGGAATTCTGTTCTCTCCCAAATGGAGGATGACAGTCTTCAGCCTGGATCAGAGGAGGCAGAGTTACATGGGAATAGTGTGTCAGATCGGTGGTGAAAATGACAGCTTGACACCAAAAGTATTGATTCCAACTGTAGGCAAGATAACTTTCAAAAGGTCAGACCTGGGAGTCACAAAATATACTGCTCACCTTGTCAAAAAAGAGGTTGATGCACATGAAAACTGTATGATGAGGGGCTTCCCTGGTGGCGCAGTGGTTGAGAGTCCGCCTGCCGATGCAGGGGACAGGGGTTCGTGCCCCGGTCCGGGAGGATCCCACGTGCCGCGGAGCGGCTGGGCCCCTGAGCCATGGCCGCTGAGCCTGTGCGTCCGGAGCCTGTGCTCCGCAACGGGAGAGGGCACAACAGTGAGAGGCCCGTGTACCAAAAAAAAAAAAGCTGTATGATGAAATGAAGCACACATGACTTTGGAGCTACATTGCCTGGGTGGAGCTGCCCCTCTCTAGCTGCCTGCTTGCCGGCCTACCTTTCTTCCTTCCATAAATATTTATTGAGCACTTGCTGTGTAACCTTAGGCAGATTACTTCACCCCTCTGAGGCTTTTTCCTCACTTGCAAATTGGAAATTAGTACTGCCTCCTTCCAACCTGAGAATCAAATGAGACAATGTATTTGAAAGCACTCAGTACAATGCCAGTCACATGGTAGATGCTTAATAAGAATGTTTCTCCTTTGCACTCATTGCTCCATAGATATTCACTCAGTACCTTCTGTGTTCCAGGCATTAGTGGGGACACGGGACAGAAACAGAACAGGCAGACTCTCTTGAAGCTTTCAGTGGGAGACACAGAAAATAACGAGTAAAAAAACAAAGTGGGGAAACAAAATAAACGAGTAAAACAACCGAAAAAATACCTGGTAGTGACAAATGCTATAAAGATAAAAACAGTGATGTAAAAAGCAGGGTATGCTAGAGGGAGTGCTACTTTTGTAGGGTGGTAAGTTGTATCCTGTTGGAGAAAGTGATATTTTGCAGCTGTAACGTGAGTAAGTATTGAAGCCTAAGGTGGCAAGATCCGGGAAGGTGCTTACCAGGCAAACGGAACTCCAAGTTGAAACATGCTGAGATATAAACAGCCTTAGAACATTAGAGAAGCAGAATGAAGCCAGGTTCCTGGAACCAGATACATGAGCAAGAAAGTAACGTTTGCAAGTTTGGGATGGTAGTCAGCAGCCTACTGCAGACAAGCATCCTCATAGCAGAGCACGGTGTCACTGTCAGAGAAGGTACACAGAAGACCAGCGTCCTCCAAAACAACCCTCTTTCTGTTCGTGATTCCCTTCGTCCACGACCCTGCCAAGCAAGCATTTAAGAGCAGCTTGGACATCTGGACTACATAGATAATTTTGCTGTTTCCTTCAACCCAGCAGTTTTCAAGAGCACAAGCTCAGATCTTCAATCTTTCTTTAATCTCTCAGTGTGTGGCATATGTCAATTTTGGAAATAGACATTTTACAGTAGAATCCTAGAGCTTACAAGCTTATGGTGGAGATAAGTGCGCACAGCAGAAGTACTATAGCAGAGTTACAGAAGCTCTGTGAGAGTCTGGAAAACAGACAAAAATCTACACGTGTGGTCTGGGAAGGCTTCATGGCGGAAGTTTCAAGTCAAATGTTGCTGGTGTCCAAAGGTGGGAGGTGTGGTCTTCTTCCCTCTGTGTTTTGTATTCTTCTAAATATATCCAGATTTTTACCAATCTAAATATATCCAGATTTCTTCTAAATCATTTTTTTTCTTTCTCCTTTTCTTTAGAATTGCTTTTAATATTAGAGAGATGATATTTTTTAATTTGCCCCAATTCAGGATCAGGTGTGCCCACATGTGACCATTCTGGTTTATATGTTCTTTTATTACTTCCCCTCAGGTAACATGATTTTATTTGCAGTAAAAAGAAATGCCAATTCCAAAACACTTTCAATAATTAAACATTGTCTAAGATTGCAGCTTTATTAGAACCCAGAAATTTCTAACCTCTTTTCTAATTACCTCTCCAAAATTACATGGTCACCCTCGTTACAAACAAAGACATGTAAGGAAGGTTTTTTCTTGCAAAGCACAAGCAACATTTTCCTCTTTTTGTCCTTCATATGTTTACTGTATACTAAATAGATGTCAGGCTTGGCAGTAGGAGTTAGGCTTGGAACATATAGTTTGGTTGGGGGGAGAGGGTTGGAGCAAAAGGAATAGAATTGCAACAAGCAGTGTGGTTATTTCTGGGTTGCTTAAGAAACTTATGAGAATGGGACATACAAGGCTATTTTCTGGATAGAGAGACCATTTCCCAGGAAGGAGATCTGTAAATAGATCCTGGGTCCCAAATACCCAAAGAAAGGCGTTCTTTTAGTCAATCGTAGACTGAGTGGTCACAACTGTTTGTGCTGGAGAAAGAGGCCAGAGGTAATTATACAACCAGAGATACATGGATTTTTTTCAGGCAGTCATTGCCATAATTCCAAGTCTTGGCCTTCTATATTACTGATACAGGTCATACCTGTAGTTCATCCTCCTCCAAACCATTTGCTAATGAAAGGGAAAAGAAAAATAGAATCCTGGGATCTGGCCAACTTTTGTAATGGCTTGTGGATAGGTACCTTCATCCCATTTGCCAGTTAGTCTCCAGCACACTCAAGATGGAGAGGCGTGGAGGAATTATTCTTCTGAGCTACAGCAGCAACGCTTTTGTTGAATGTAACTTCTTGTTTTCTCTGATGATAACAGTAAAAATTCATTGAACAAAACTTGGGAAATTGAGCCTAAATAATAAGAGATAAATGAGCTATAACTTTGGAGCTCAGGAAAAATGTACTTTATTATTTGTATCTTTCCCCTACTGCACACCTGTTTGTGCTAAGGACACCTTGCTCCCCATAAACTTTTTAATAATGTGGGGTACCTTAATGTCCTGTCATGAGAATGAGCCATACTGCTTTTTAACGGCAGGGATACGTCCAGTGTTCACTGTGGTTGTTTCTCTTTCTGTTCCCATTGGGTTGCTATGATAGAAGCAGTGTATTGGAGAGGTTCTGACTTGATTCTGGAGCCAGAAAATCTGGGTTTGAGCCCTGTTTCACAATAGCTGTGTAACCTTGGTTAAGTTAACTAATATCTAAGTGCCTTGGTTACTTCATCTACAAAGTGGAGATAATAGGAGTACTATATAGTAGCTAGGTACTTTGTTGAATGAGTTAATATGTAGAGACTAGAAGAATCCCTGGCACATATAGAGTGTTGAATAACGTAAGCTATTACCACAGGGGGACACAAGCTCTAGTGCCCATATAGGGGCCAGGAAGATCACGTAAATGAGTTAGGCATAAAAAAATGCAGCTCTTTTGGTCTTTCATTTTCCAACACTGTATTGAAAATAAAGGGATAGAGGACACTTCTCAAATATGTAGGATAAAAAGTCCCTTGCAAGCGTGATAAATGCAGATAACTCTGATTTATTGTTGGAAAACAGAAGGGAGTAATCAGGACCATACAAAGAGGACTTGGAAGATGGTAAGATCCACACAACTTCTGCCAAAAACTAGATTAGGGTGTGAAATTTCCCAGTCTTTAAATGTTAGCACCCAATGAGAACTTTAAAAAAAAAAAAATTTGTGTGATCTAAGCACCCTATGCCTTCAAGCTGTATTTGACCCAAAAGTTGTCAGTTTAAGAACCCTGAACTTCCACTAAGTAGTGTGTTCTGAATTCTAGCCCAAGAGACCCATCTCTGAGTCCCGGGCTCCTTCTATGATACCTGGCTGTAACGTCACACATTTACTGACCACTTTAACTCTCAGATTGAAAGGACCGAAAGATACGACTCTCACCGGTACTCTGCCCGTTGCCAACACCGGTGTATATGGATCATCTAGGGGCTGCAGTAAGGAATGATCAGTCAGAGAAAGTAGCACTGTTCCTAGCTCCTATCCCTGTGCCTTGCCCACACTATCTAAGTGTTTTTCCTTAGTTAGGAATCCCAGCCCCTCCCTAAATTGCTGTCTACTTACAGACTGAGAGTGGAGGCTCTCCAAGTCTTCCGTCTGACTTTGGAAATGTCATCTTGCCACTCATTCTGTTTAATTACTCCCTCCTGTGGAAACACTGGGCTGTCCCTGCTGCTCCTTCAAGTGGAGAATAACAAGTCTTTGGGTTTTTCCTGGCTCTTACTTGCTGAGGAAGGAGATGATAAATGCTTGGTGCTTTGGGGGCTGCTTTCTGAACCACCCCGAGGCAACAATTGCTTACTCGGATGTGTGGAAAGGAGGCAACCACTCAGGGAATAGCTTTTTAATAAAGCAGTTTATGTCAGGGCAGGCAAAGGAGGGAGGCGGGCTTGACCTCTTGGGAATGTCCTCTCACCACTGCAAAGAGCAAAGTGAAAGAGGACGTAACCGCAGGAGGACCAGAGCACAGCATTTAGAACCAGCCAAAGGGCTGCCTCGAAGCGGTGAGGTTGATTCTCTGATAACTCTTTACAATAGCTGGTCAAATAGAATGAAATAGGGAAATTCTGGCAATGCCGTTGTTCTCCAAATCTCAGGCTCACCTTTTTAACAAGCTTCCGATTGGATTTGTAGACAGAAATCTTATGTAGTCATTTCCTCAACCACTTCTTTCTGCTGAGGCTCCATTCTTTTTTCTTCTGTCTTATCTTGTCCTGCTACCCTATACGTACACTCTAGTCTTCTCGTTTGCCATACAGTTGCTCTGTCTTTGCATGTTGCCTTTTCGGTCTGGAATACCGATCTCTCTTCTCAGCCTGCATAAGTCCTGGGCTCCCTTCAAAGTCTGTCTCTACAAATAAGACTTTCTAAATTTTCCCAAGGCAATAGAAATTACAGGGCTCTAGGAAGAAAGGGAAATTCTTTGCGTTTCTTCCCACCTATTCTTCCATCCTGCACCCTATCCCCAGGAAAATACATGAATCTGATTGGCCAAGTTCTAGGATATTTATTGGAAACCTTTTGCTGACAGTAGAATCACTTAATTCCGAAGCTATGTGTCGAGATGTGCCTCTCCCTTTACACTGTGGTCTATTCTTACAGCAAGAGGAGTGATTGGAATTAGTGTCTGCTCTCCTGGAAATGACCCAGCCAGTTTCCAGGAAATTCTTCTCTTTTGTCTTCAGCAGTTCCTTTCATGCACTGAGATTGTGGATCTGAGGTGGTAAGGAATGCAGGGTACAGTTTGGGAGTAATGGAAGGTTCTTAAGGCTTCATCTTAATGTGTGTTCCAGCCGCATTCATCAGAGCTTCCTGGCCTCATGGTTAGGTTTACAAGTTCACTAAACAGAAAAGGGGTATTTGCTTTATGTTTACTGATGTCCCTGTGTGTCTCTCTCCCTTGGGGACTCTGTAGGTGTCATAGCTATGTTCCATAATATCCTTTTTTTTTTTCAATTAAAGAAAATTTTTTTTATCGAAGTATAGTTGATTTACAGTCTTGTGGCAATCTCTGCTGGGCAGCAAAGTGACTCAGTTGTACACATAGAGACATGCTTTTTTTATATTCTTTTCCATTATGGTTTATCACAGGATATTGAGTATAGTTCCCTGTGCCATACAGTAGGACCTTATTGTTTATCCATGTAATAGTAAATATAATAGTTTGCATCTACCAACCCCAAACTCCCAGTCCACTCCTCTCCTTCCCCGACTCCCCTTTGGCCACCACAGGTCTGTTCTCTATGTCTATGAGTTTGTTTCTGTTTTGTAGATAGGTTCATTTGTGCCATATTTTAGATTCCATATATAAGTGATATCATATGGTATTTGCGTTTCTCTTTCTGACTTACTTCACTTAGTATGACAATCTCTAGTTGTAACCGTGTTGCTGCAAATGGCATTATTTTTTTTTTATGGCTGAGTAGTATTCCACTGTATATATGTACCACATCATCTCTATCCATTCATCTGTCAGTGGACATTTAGGTTGTTTCCATGTTTTGGCTATTGTAAATAGTGCTGCTATGAACATAGGGGTGCATGTATCTTTCTGAAGTATAGTTTTGTCCAGGTATATTCCCAGTAGTCAGATTGCTGGATCATATGGTAATCCTATTCTTCATTTTCTGAGGAACTTCTGTACTGTTTTCCATGTGACTGTACCAACTTACATTCCCACCAACAGTGTAGAAGGGTTCCCTTTTCTCCACACCCTCTGCAGCATTTGTTATTTGTAGACTTTTTAATGATGACCATTCTGACTGGTGTGGGGTGGTACCTTATTGCAGTTTTGATTTGCATTCCTCTGATAATTAGTGATGTTGAGCATCTTTTCATGTGCCTACTGGCCATCTGTATGTCTTTTTTGGAGAAATGTCTATTAAGGTCTTCTGCCCATTTTTCGATTGGGTTATTTGTTTTTTTGTTGTTGTTGAATTGTATGAGCTGTTTGTATATTTCAGAGTTTAAGCCCTTGTCTGTCATATCATTTGCAAATATTTTCTCCCATTCTATAGGTTGTCTTTTCGTTTTTTGTTTTTTTTTGTTTTTTTGGTGTGTGTGTGTGTGTGTGTGTGTGTGTTTATGGTTTCCTTTGCTGTGCAAAAGCCTGTAGGTTTGATTAGATCCCATTTGTTTATTTTTATTTCTATTGCCTTGGGAGACTGACCTAAGAAAACATTGGCGCAATCATAATATCCTCGTAATACCATCAAAAGTCTCACATTGTTTCAAACAACACTTACCTTTAAAGAGGCAGAAAATTGGCCTGATGAAGAGAGCACTGTTTGAAGCTAGACTCCCTGGATTCAAATCCAGACTCTGCCACTCTGCAGCTGTGTGATTTTAAGATAATTATCTAACTTCTCTGTGCTTCAGTTCCCTCACCTGTATTATGAGGGTGGTTATAGTGCTAGCCTCTTAGGACTGTCTGGGAAATCAATAAAAATACTATCTCCAAAATGCTAAGAGCCAAGCCTGGACTATGGTAAAAATTCACCAAATGTTAGTCATCTTCATTGTCACCATCATTTGCACCTCTAAGCCTACCACTCTTAATTCCATCACAGTCCTCAAAAGTTTGCCTGGTCATATAAGAGTTTGCATCTCTACATTTGTCTTTCGACATTTTCAGCTCTGCCTGAAGGTCATTTACTTAGTCACAAAGGGCTCTGAAGTTTATTATGACAAGAGTTTATCATAGAAGAGCAGCAAAAGAACTGCCTGTTGATTAAAATGTGCCATGTACCATGTTGTCACAAATTTTAGAACTGGAATGAACCTTAGAGATTATTGGGCCCAAATTCTTCTTTTTAAAGATGAGGAACCTAAGGCTCAGAATGGAGAAGAAACCCCCAAACCTCTCAATCTGCACAAGGGTCAGCCCTGCAGCCCAGTTGTTTGGGGCACATCACTGGGAGCCTTTGACTCTTCAGTGCAGCCGTGGCGAGCGTACGAACCCTTTAATCCTCCAGAGTCTCACTGGAGGTTTTAAAAATTAAGGGTGATGGTTACCTTTGCATCCAAGATAAGAAGTAGTGTGTTAAACTAAATGTCTCTCCAAATGGCTATGTTTCCAATTTAATAGGCACCTCACTCTCATGTGTTAATGAGACCAAGTTCCTGTTTCAAAGGACACCTCATAAGATTTTATAAATACATTTAGAGGCCAGTGCTCTATGGCTCCCTATTGGGTAATTAGTTTCACCTGTTTATGATGAGCAGTCCCAGCAGGATTAACATGAGGATGTATAGAATGTAACAAGTGAAGCAAGAGATCCTGGTCTTCTTTTCTGCACTTCTCCTAGCCTGTGTCCTTACCTGCATTCATTCCCAATTTGCTTGTAAGCTGTGTGGCTTCTTGCAGCATCTGGCCAGTTACCAAACATTTTTTTAAAGACTTCAAATTGATAACCAATTGATACCTGAAAGGAAGACCTAAAATTGTTTTCCCACTATTCATTAAACACCAGCAATCTTTGTATAAGTTTCATGGGCTCCTTCCAAGTGCCCGATAACCAATGACAGTGTCTTTGTAATTTTTAGAACATTATTTGCTAATCAGGGCTTATCTCACAATGAGCAATTAAAACACCAATGAAGGTCCTTTCAGAAATCCATTGACATCAAGCTGATATGGAACATCTCACCAAGAGTAATATATTAATAAAGTAGTTAAGCACAGGAGATATTAAACATCGGTGAAAACTCTCAAAAAATAAGCCAAATTTAAGTCAGTGGGGAAATATTCCTCCTTATATTCAACAGACTATCCAGCCATCAAAAGACAGGTTGTGCACTTATTATGTACAAACATCATACTAGTCTTACTGTATGAGATATAGTCCTGGCTCCCAAGGTGTTTATTGTACAGTGAAAAACATAAGACATGTCCTGAAAGAATGCTCCTACAAGGTATAAAGTGAAAAGAACCTCAGAAAGTTCATACAAGGGCATTTATACTCAGAGACAGGAGATACATATAGGATAATGGTTAGGAACACAGGCTTTGGGGGCAAAGAAATAAGGAATCAAATCCTGCCTGACTGTATACCAGTTTGGGGATAACAAAGTTGTTTAACTCATCAGAGACTCAGTGTCTTCACTTTAAAATAACACTGAAACGTTGGATGAAATTAGCCAAGTGTCTGGTGTTTTATACACTGGAAGGCTTAGAGAGGTGGTATTCATACTGGTACTTGAAGAATGAAAATATTTGGATAGGTGAAATTGAGTAAGGTATAAAAGGAGTCTAAGTAGAAGAAACTAAGGCATACACCAATTCAGCCAATCATGGCACTGAAAGGAGAAGAATAGTAAAAACACAAAGTTGGTCAAGGGAATATTTAAAGGTAAAACCAAGTAAGTTAGGGCCAAGTAATAGAGTGATGTATCAAGACATTCTGTGAAATAAAGCGATTTCCATATCGCTGCCTGGATGGAGCCAAAAAGTATCATGTTTTTGTCATGGTTAAGAATGTGGGCTCAGTAGATAGTCTGCCTGGGTTTTTATCCTGGCTTTACTGTTCACTAGCTGGGTGATCTCAGGAAGTTAGCTTAACTTCTGCGCCTAAAGAGCTAATACTAGTAAAAATGCTTTCTGTGGTCACTCTTATTATTGCCTTTTTCTCAAATAATGAGTCTTTTGAATAGGATGCAAAAAAATCTTCTCTGAACAATCATTGAATTATTTGTAGCTCCATTGTCCTTCCATTATCTACTAGGAATAATGAGCTAGATTTTCCAAACCACATTGCCCAAAAAACTAATCATAACACTGGACAAAATATATATTAAAATTCTCCTTAAATCCACTATAAAGCTAAAAGATAATGGAGAATTACCATGTCAAAGTCCAGGAAATTATAGGATCTCAGAATAGTAAGAAAAGCCTGTAAGCTCATTTTACATTGATGGCATTTGCCCATCCAGAAGAAATAGCTGAGTTGAAGAAAAAGAGCTTGTGTTTGATACCTTTGGGAGTGATAAAGTGGAAACTCAAAACTAGCCTAAGGTGGGTAGTCTACTATGCAGTACTTGCGCATGAATCTAGGTGAAGGCAAACCAGAGTAAACCATTCTCCTCAACCTACCCTTCTGGGGCTAGAGTGATCATTGCCTTGGATGAATGATTCAGGTTTGATGTAAACAGGAAGATGGCACATCTCTGACAGGTAGGACATTATATTCTGGTTCTTTAGTGAAATTTCAGTCCAATTTTACATTATAAATATGACTGCCAAACCCCTCAAACCTTATATTCAATTTAAAATCTTTACCCATTTTCAGTCTCCAGGTTCCAGACTGAAAGAGGCAAAAATTCTCTCTGGAGGAATGTTTCCTCATTCTAAGTCCTAAGAAATCCCTGAAAATAAATTTTCAAAGCCAATAACCAAGCCGCAGTCCCAGATAAGAAAACACCCCAAACAATAAACCACCCAAGGGTAGAAACTAGCAGAAACAGTAGCTCTGGAGACTGAGGCCCCATAACTTCAGGTAGTAAAATTGTCAACTACAGATTATAAAATGACTAAACTTAGTATATTTAATCTAAAAAATACAAGCTTGAGAGTATCTAAAGAGAAGAAATTATAACTAGTACTACTGCAGACTTTTTAATTAAATAAAAGCTAAAAATAGAACCTACACCTGAAATTCCAAATTGAGTAGATGAGTTTAAGAAAACGTTAGATGCAGCTGAAGAGAGAATTAATAGATGGTAAGAATAAATTATCCAGAATGCAGCAGAGAGAGACAAAATGATAGAAAACGTCAAAGATTCTTAAGAGAGAGGGAGCACAGAAGAAAATGATAGAAAACATCAAAGATTGTTAAGAGATAGGGAACACAGAAGGAGGTGTCTAATGGAAGGTTACTTAGAGTTCAAGGGAGGGAGGGAACGGGGTAAGGACAGTATTTGAAAAGCTAATGGCTTAAAATATTTCTGTATGCCATGAAAAACATCAAACCACAGTTTCAAGAATACCAGTGAATCTAAAGCCAAATCTAAAAAAGGAATAAGAAAAGAAATGTATTTCTGGATACGTCATAGTGAAATTGCAATGATAAAAAAGTCAAAAGTAGCCAGAAAAAAAGGGACAGCTTGACCTGTACCATCCTTCTGCCTTCCACTAAACAATGGTTGTTTACTCTTCTGCTTCCCCTTCTCACTGCCACTCTGATGGTTTCTCACTGTCTTCTCACTATGAACATTTCAGTCATCTGCAAGGAAAAGCCCTCTGCTCACGTATTCTGTGTACTGATTAACCTGAATTACACACTGTGACCTGATCATATCTTTCATATTTCCTGCCTTGATTATTTTACATGTGCTTCCCTCTTTCAGAAATTCCCTCACCATTATAAAGCAACAATGTACAACTCAGTATCAAAAAACAACCCAATTAAAAAATGGGCAGAAGACATGAATACACATTTTCCCAAAGAAGCCATGCAAATAGTTGATAAGCACGTGAAAAGATGCTCAACGTCACTAATCATCAGAGAAATGCAAATCACAACCACAGTGAGATATCACGTAACACATGTCAGAATGACTGTAATGAAAAAGCCCCCAAATAACAATTGCTGGCAAGGATGCGGTGAAAAGGGAACCCTTGTACACTGTCAGTGGGAATGTAAATTGGTGCAGCCTCTGTGGAAAACAATATGGAGGTTCCTCAAAAAACTAAAAATAGAACTACCTCATGATCCAGTAATCCCACTGCTTGGTATATATTTGAAAAAGAGGAACACACTAATTGGGAAAGATACATGCATCCCAATGTTCATAGCAGTATTATTTGCAATAGCCAGGATATGGAAACGACCCAAGTACCCATCAACAGATGAATGGACAAGGAAGATGTGGTATATATATATAGTGGAATATTACTCAGCCATAAAGAAGAATGAAATTCTGCTATTTGCAAGAATGTGGATGAACTTAGATGGCTTCATGAAATAAGTCAGAGAAAGACAAATACTCTCTTTTATCGCTTATATGTGGAATCTAAAAAAGATAAAACAAACAAATGTATGTAACAAAACAGAAACAGATTGCCAGATACACAGAACAAACGAGTGGTTACCAGAAGGGAGAGGAAAGTGGGGAAGGAGCAAAGCGGGATAGGGGATTAAAAGATACAAACTACTATGTATAAAATAGATAAGCAACAAAGGTATATTGTATAGCACAGGGAAATACAGCCATTATTTTGTAATAACTTTAAATGGAGTATAACCTATAAAAATAGTGAATGACTATGTTGTACACCTGAAACTAATATCATATTGTAAACCAACTATACTTCAATTAAAAAACATATCCTATGAATAAGGAAGAACCCATGAGCTTTGAATATATATATATATATTTTTATTTTGGCTGCGCCAGGTCTTAGTTGTGGCATGCAGGTTCTTTAGTTGTGGCATGTGGGCTTCTTAGTTGCGGCATGTGGGTTTCTTAGTTGCAGCATGCATGCAGGATCTAGTTCCCCAACCAAGGATCAAACCTGGGCCCCCTGCATTGGGAGCGCAGAGTCTTACCCACTGGAGCACAAGGGAAGTCCCTGAAATTCTTTAAAAGGGGCTTTTAATACATCTAGTTCCTGTAGAGTGAAAATGAAATTTCTAGTAGCGCAATTTAGTATTCTAGAAGAACCACAGGCTTTTAGTTCATATTTCTGATCTGCCATCCACTAGCTGAGCAAACATGGACAAGCTCTTTAACCTCTCTGCATCTTTGTTTCCTCATCTGTAAAGATGACAATACTATCTACAAAATAGAGTGCTTAGGAATATTAAACAGGTTAATGAATGTAAAATGTCTTACACAGTGTTTGCATCAGTCAGCGTTCAATATATATTTTCTGAGTAAGTGAAACAGATTCTAGTTGTAACCCTTAATTCTAAGGCTGATTAGGAAGCATGTAGGGTTAGCAAACAAACAAACAAAAAGTGAGCCCTTCTCACTTGCATTAGGTAGTTTAAATATTTAAGAGCAGTTCCCAAGTAGTATTGATGGCTCAGGGCTTATGCAAATTGAGGAGAGTAAAGTTGGTCATCTAAGGAGATTCACCCACATTTATGTTTCTAATACTCTTTGACAGGTCCCCAGCATATCTTGTACAAGTTATCACTACCTATATCCAGGAGATGGAGTGGTAGGGGCTCAGCTCCAACCATATGTCATGGGAAAAGGGCATGCTTTCTTATCATATGCCCAGGGACATCTTATCTGCAGCCCTGTCCTTGAATTTACACACCTAGGAGTGTTCAAGCCAACTTGGAATTGAACAAAAGAGTAAGAGCTGGATTTAGACATTCACTGATTTATAAGGCTAAATTAAGTGGGAGAAAGGGTGATGAGATGGTAACAAATGACAGTCCAAGTTCATCAAAAATGTTAACAAATGGAAAACTCAAACTAATGGAATTATTGGCCCATGCACAGTCAGGTCTGAAAGGGCCCCAAGAAATAAGGGATTCAGCCCCTCTTTGTAAAATCATGGGAAGAAAATGGGCCATTTCCTGAGCTAAAGGAGCAAACCAGGCTTGCTGGAGACTGGGTTCTCTTCCAACATGCAGGGCCAAGCACACACTGGGGAGTGTGGGGCAAAGGCTGCTTTGGGGCAGACATTGTTTGATGTTTTTGCTTTTGCTCAGAGAGCCACGTAAATTTGCTTTGGTGATATTTCAGGTGAGTTAGAGACACATTTTGTAGTTCCAAGTTTGAGACTAAGAATTAACACTCTTTCTGTAACTGAGTGGGTTCTCACATGGAATACAAGATTCTCTAGATAAGAATTTTTTAAAAATAAATTGTAATGATAATTCCTGCCAATTACAGACCCAGTGGAAGGAAAAGGAGGGCCTTGACCTCAGGGGAGAATAAGGGTCGTGTTCTTACCACTCCAGGAGAGTAGTGTATGCAATGAGCAGATGATGGGGAGAAGTAGGCATCGTTCCACAAAACTCAGGTCCCCCAGGATGCTGGGCCACCTCGTCCACTCATAGCAAGGATGGCAGTTTTGTCCATAAGTTCTATTTGGTGCTTTAGCATAGACTGAAGTGTATGTACCTTCCTCCATCAGGATGTTAGAGGGCCAAAAAGCTTTCTTTTATGAGGCTTAAATGTACACCCATGACTCCTGTTAAGAGAGGCCAGGCACTATAGACCTCATATATACAAGTACCCTGCATCTCTCCCCAAGCATTAACAACCAAGCCCATTCTTACATTCACGTGACATTCGTACCTGAATTCAAACTGTCTTATGCATAATTCAAGGCCTAGAGGACCATTCTGTTGGCTCAAGACAGGAAGCCTCTTTACAAAGCAGCATTGATTTGGAGGGTCTGGGTACCATACATGAGAGACATCCTCCCATTTTTCCACCACTCTAGCCAAAAGCGGGAATTTGAAAATGGCCCTTGCTGAATGGTTACAGTGTACTAAGTGCTATGAAAAATATTTTACATAAATTACATATGAAAGTCAAAACATTTATTTGAGGAAGAACTATTATCCTAACCTACCAAAGAAATTACGGAAATTGTCCAAGTATATAGATAGTTAATGGGTGATGGAAATGAGATTTAATAGAGGTCTATCTTTTAGATGTTCCTATTTTTTCCACTGTACCTATTTTCAATGAGAAGTTATTCAGGATGATGATGTTGTTGATCATGTACAAGAAAAGATAACATTTGTCTAGAGAGAAACAATCTTCCTTTGAGCAGAAAATGAAACTGGTTGTAGGTGATGATTTTTTTTTTTTAATCTTTACTGGAGTATAATTGCTTTATAACAGTGTGTTAGCTTCTGCTTTATAACAAAGTGAATCAGCTATACATATACATATATCCCCAAATCTCCTCCCTCTTGGGTCTCCCTCCCACCCTCCCTATCCCACCCCTCTAGGTGGGCACAAAGCACTGAGCTGATCTCCCTGTGTTATGCGGCTGCTTCCCACGAGCTATCGATTTTACATTTGGTAGTATATATTAGTCCATGCCACTCTCTCACTTTGTCCCAGCTTACCTATCCCACCACTGTGTCCTCAGGTCCATTCTCTAGATCTGCATCTTTATTGCTATCCTGCCCCTAGGTTCTTCATAACCAATTTTTTTTTTTTAGATTCCATATATATGTGTTAACATACGGTGTTTGTTTTTCTCTTTCTGACTTACGATACTCTGTATGTTAGACTCTAGGTCCATCCACCTCATTACAAGTTACTCAATTTCATTTCTTTTTATGGCTGAGTAAAATTCCATTGTATATATATGCCACATCTTCTTTATCCATTCATCTGTCGATGGACACTTAGGTTGCTTCCGTATCCCGGCTATTGTACATAGAGCTGCAATGAACATTGTGGTACATGACCCTTTTTGAATTATGGTTTTCTCAGGGTATATGTCCGGTAGTGGGATTGCTGGGTCATATGGTAGATTTTTAAGGAACCTACATACTGTTCTCCATAGTGGTTGTATCAATTTATGTTCCCACCAACAGTGGGAACACACCCTCTCCAGCATTTATTGTTTGTAGATTTTTTGATGATGGCCGTTCTGACCAGTGTGAGGTGATACCTCGTTTTAGTTTTGATGTGCATTTCTCTAGTGATTACTGATGTTGAGCATTCTTTGACGTTTTTGTTGGCTATCTGTATATCTGCTTTAGAGAAAATGTCTATTTGGGTCTTCTGCTCATTTTTGGATTGTGTTATTTGTTTTTTTTGATATTGAGCTGCATGAGCTGCTTGTAAATTTCGGAGATTAATCCTTTGTTAGTTGCTTCATCTGCAAATAATGTCTCCCATTCTGAGGGTTGTCTTTTCATCTTGTTTATGGTTTCCTTTGCTGTGCAAAAGATTTGAAGTTTCATTAGGTCCCATTTGTTTATTTTTGTTTTTATTTCCATTTCTCTAGGAGGTGGGTCAAAAAGGCTCTTGCTGTGATTTATGTCATAGAGTGTTCTGCCTATGTTTCCCTCTGAGAGCTTTATAGTGTTTGGCCTTACATTTAGGTCTTTAATCCATCTTGAGTTTACTTTGTGTATGGTATTAAGGAGTGTTCTAATTTCATTCTTTTACATGTACCTGTCCAGTTTTCCCAGCACCACTTACTGAAGAGGCTGTCTTTTCTCCATTGTATATTCTTGTCTCTTTTATCACAAATAAGGTGACCATAGCTGTGTGGGTTTATCTCTGGGCTTTCTGTCCTGTTCCATTTATCTATATTTCTGTTTTGTGCCATTACCATACTGTCTTGATTACTGTAGCTTTGTAGTATAGTCTGATGTCAGGGAGTTTGATTCCTCCAGCTCCATTTTTCTTTCTCAAGATTGCTTTGGCTGTTTGGGGTCTTTTATGTTTCCTTACAAATTGTGAAACTTTTTGTTCTAGTTCTGTGAAAAATGCCATTGGTAGTTTGATAGGGATTGCACTGAATCTGTAGATTGCTTTGGGTAGTATAGTCATTTTCACAGTGTTGACTCTTCCAGTCCAAGAACATGGTAAATCTCTCCATCTCTTTGTATCATCTTTAATATCTTCCATCAGTGTCTTTTAGTTTTCTGCATACAGGTCTTTTGTCTCCTTAGGTAGGTTTATTACTAGGTATTCCTAGGTATTTTATTCTTTTTGTTGCAGTGCTAAATGTGACTGTTTCCTTAATTTCTCTTTCACATCTTTCATCATTAGTTTATAGGGATGCAAGAGATTTCTGTGCATTAATTTTATACCCTGCTACTTTACCAAATTCGTGGATTAGTTCTGGTAGCTTTCTGGTAGCATCTTTATGATTCTCTATGTGTAGTATCATGTCATCTACAAACAGTGACATCTTTACTTCTTCTTTTCCTATTTGGATTCCTTTTATTTCTTTTTCTTCTCTGATTGCTGTGGCTAAAACTTCCAAAACCATGTAGAATATTAGTGGTGAGAGTGGGCAACCTTGTCTTGTTCCTGATCTTAGTGGAAATGGTTTCAGTGTTTCACCAATGAGAACGATGTTGTCTGTGGGTTTTTCATCAATGGCCTTTATTATGTTGAGGTAAGTTCCCTCTATGCCTACTTTTTGGAGGGTTTTTATCATAAATGGGTGTTGGATTTTGTCGAAAGCTTTTTCTGCATCTATTGAGATGATCATATGGGTTTTTTCCTTTAATTTGTTAATATAGTGTATCACATTGATTGATATGCATATATTGAAGAATCCTTGCATTCCTGGGATAAACCCCAGTTGATCATGGTGTATGACCCTTTTAATATGCTGTTGTATTCTGTTTGCTAGTATTTTGTTGAGGAGTTTTGCATCTATATTCATCAGTGATATTGGCCTGTAGTTTTCTTTCTTTGTGACATCTTTGTCTGGTTTTGGCATCAGGGTGATGGTGGCCTCGTAGAATGAATTTGGGAGTGTTCCTCCCTCTGCTATATTTTGGAAGAGTTTGAGAGGGATAGGTGTTAGCTCTTCTCTAAATGTTTGATAGAATTCACCTGTGAAGCCATCTGGTCTTGGGCTTTTGTTTGTTGGAAGATTTTTAATCACAGTCTCAATTTCACTTCTTGTGATTGGTCTGTTTATGTTTTCTATTTCTTCCTGGTTCAGTCTTGGAAGGTTGTGCTTTTCTAAGAATTTGTCCATTTCTTCCAGGTTGTCCATTTTATTGGCATATAGTTGCTTGTAGTAATGGCTCATGATCCTTTGTATTTCACCAGTGGCAGTTGTTACTTCTCCTTTTTCATTTCTAATTCTATTGATTTGAGTCTTCTCACTTTTTTTCTTGATGAGTCTGACTAATGGTTTATCAATTTTATTTATCTTCTCAAAGAACCAGCTTTTAGTTTTATTGACCTTTGCTCTTGTTTCCCTCATTTCTTTTTCATTTATTTCTCATCTGAGGTTTATGATTTCTTTCCTTCTGTTAACTTTGGGGGGTTTTTTTTGTTCTTCTTTCTCTAATTGCTTTAGATGTAAAGTTAGGTTGTTTATTTGAGATATTTCTTGTTTCTTGAGATAGGGTTGTATTGCTCTAAAATTCCCTCTTAGAACTGCTTTTGCTGTGTCCCATAGGTTATGGGTCATCATGTTTTCATTGTCATTTGTTTCTAAGTATTTTTTGATTTCCTCCTTGATTTCTTCAGTGATCTCTTGGTTATTTAGTACTGTATTCTTTAGCCTCCATGTGTTTGTATATTTTACAGATTTTTTCCATGTAATTGATATCTAGTCTCATAGTGTTGTGGTCGGAAAAGTTACTTGATACAATTTCAATTTTCTTAAATTTATGAAGGATTGATTTGTGGTCCAAAATATGATCTATCCTGGAGAATGTTCCATGAGCACTTGAGAAAAAAGTGTATTCTGTTGTTTTTAGGTGGAATGTGCTATAATATCAGTTAACTTCATCTTGTTTAATGTGTCATTTAAAGCTTGTGTTTCCTTATTTATTTTCATTTTGGTTGATCTGTCCATTGGTGAAAGTGGGGTGTTAAAGTCCCCTACTATTCTTGTGTTACTGTCTATTTCGCCTTTTATGGCTGTTAGCATTTGCCTTATGTATTAAGGTGCTCCTATGTTGGGTGCATAAATAATTACAATTGTTATATATTCTTCTTAGAGTGGTCCCTTGATGATTATGTCGTGTCCTTCTTTGTCTCTTGTAATAGGCTTTATTTTTAAGTCTATTTTTTTCTGATAGGAGAATTGCTACTCCACTTTTCTTTTGATTTCCATTTGCATGGAATAACTTTTTCTATCCACTCACTTTCAGTCTGTATGTGTCCCTAGGTCTGAAGTGGGTCTCTTGTAGACAGCATATATACAGGTCGTGTTTTTGTATCCATTCAGCCAGTCTATGTGTTTTGTTAGGAGCATTTAATCCATTTATATTTAAGGTAGTTATTGATATGTGGGTTCCTATTAGCATTTTCTTAATTGTTTTGGGTTTGTTATTGTAGGTCTTTTCTTCCTCCTGTGTTTCCTGCCTAGAGAAGTTCCTTTAGCAATTGTTGTAAAGCTGGTTTGGTGGTAATGAATTCTCTTAGCTTTTGCTTGTCTTTAACGGTTTTAATATCTCCATGGAATCTGAATTAGATCCTTGCTGGGTGCAGTAATCTTGGTTATAGTTTTTTCCCTTTCCTCATTTTAAATATGTCCTGCCACTCTCTTCTGGCTTGAGGTCAGCTGTTAACCTTATGGGGATTCCCTTGTATGTTATTTGTTGTTTTTCCTGTGCTGCTTTTTTTTTTTTAATGTTTATTTATTTATTTTCTTATTTGTCATCCATTTTATACACATCAGTGTATACATGTCAATCCCAATCTCCCAATTCATCACACCACCAGCCCCACCCCCTGCTGCTTTCCCCCCTTGGTGTCCATACGTTTGTTCTCTACATCTGTGTCTCAGTTTCTGCTCTGCAAACCTGTTCATCTGTACAGTTTTTCTGGGTTCCAGACATATGCGTTAATATACGATATTTGTTTTTCTCTTTCTCACTTACTTCACTCTGTATGATAGTCCGTAGATGCATCCACGTCTCTACAAATGACCCAATTTCGTTCCATTTTATGGCTGAGTAATATTCCATTGTATATATGTACCACTTCTTTATCCATTCGCCTGTCAGTGGGCATTTAGGTTGCTTCCATGACCTGGCTATTGTAACTAGTGCTGCAGTGAACATTGGGGTTCATGTGTCTTTTTTTTTTTTTGCGGTACATGGGCCTCTCACTGTTGTGGCATCTCCTGTTGCGGGGCACAGGTTCTGGACGTGCAGGCCCAGTGGCCGTGGCTCACAGGCCCAGCCGCTCCGCGGCATGTAGGATTTTCCCAGACCAGGGCACGAACCCGTGTCCTCTGCATTGGCAGGCGGACTCTCAACCACTGTGCCACCAGGGAAGCCCTCATGTGTCTTTTTGAATTATGGTTTTCTCTGGGTAAATGCCCAGTAGTGGGATTGCTGGGTCATATGGTAATTCTATTTTTAGTTTTTTAAGGATTTTCCATACTGTTCTCCATAGTAGCTGTATCAATTTACATTCCCACCAACAGTGCAAGAGGGTTGCCTTTTCTCCACACCCTCTCTAGCATTTATTGTTTGTTGGTTTTCTGTTGATGCCCACTCTCACTGATGTGAGGTGATACCTCATTGTCATTTTGATTTGCGTTTCTCTAATAATTAGTGATGTTGAGCAGCTTCTCAGTGTGCTTCGTGGCCATCTGTATGTCGTCTTTGGAGAAATGTCTATTTAGGTCTTCTGCCCATTTTTGGATTGGGTTGTTTGTTTTCTTTAATATTGAGCTGCATGTGCTGTTTCTATATTTTGAAGATTAATCCTTTTTCCGAGGATTCATTTGCAAATATTTTCTCCCATTCTGAGGGTTGTCTTTTTTTCCTCTCTATGGTTTCCTTTGCTGTGCAAAAGCTTTTAAGTTTCATTAGGTCCCATTTGTTTATTTTTGTTTTTATCTTCATTACTCTAGGAGGTGGATCAAAAAGATCTTGCTGTGATTTATGTCAAAGGGTGTTCTTCCTATGTTTTCCTCTAAGTGTTTTATAGTGTCTGGTCTTACATTTAGGTCTCTAATCCATTTTGAGCTTATTTTTGTGTATGGTGTTAGGAAGTGTTCTAATTTCATTCTTCTACATGTAGCTGTCCAGTTTTCCCAGCACCACTTATTGAAGAGACTGTCTTTTCTCCTTTGTATATCCTTGCCTACTTTGTCATAAATTAGTTGACCATAGGTGCGTGGGTTTATCTCTGGGCTTTCTATCCTGTTCCATTGATCTGTATTTCTGTTTTTGTGCCAGTTCCATATTGTCTTGATTGCTGTAGCTTTGTAGTATAGTCTGAAGTCAGGGAGTTTGATTCCTCCAGTTTCGGTTTTTCCCCCTCAATATCAGGACATCCTTGTCTTGTTCCTGCATGTTTCTCCTTGGGTTTATCCTGTATGGGACTCTCTGCACTTCCTGGACTTGCTTGGCTATTTCCTTTCCCATGTTAGAGAAGTTTTCGACTGTAATCTCTTCAAATATTTTCTCAGGCCCTTTCTCTTTCTCTTCTCCTTCTGGGACCCCTGTAATATGAATGTTGTTGCATTGCTTTTGCTTGTGTTCTGGTGGGTGAGGCTGGATCTTGTCTTTCTGGTGGGCAGTACTGCATCCAGTGGCGTATTTTGGGGTGTCTGTGACCTTATTATGATTTTAGCCAGCCTCTTTGCTAATGAGCAGGGTTGTGTTCCTGTCTTGCTAGCTGTTTGTCACAGGGTGTCCAGCACTGTAGCTTGTTGGTCATTGAGTGGAGCTTGGTCTTAGCGTTGAGATGGAGATCTCTGGGAGAGCTTTCACCATTTGATATTACGTGGAGCTGGGAGGTCTCTGGTGGACCAGTGTCCTGAACTCATCTCTCCCACCTCAGAGGCACAGGCCTGACACCCAGTCGAAGCACCAAGACCCTGTCAGCCACCTGGCTCAGAAGAATGGAGAAAAGAAAGCAAGAAAGAAATAAAGGAAAATAAATTTATTAAAATAAAAAATTATTATTAAAAATAAAAAAAATAAAAAATAATTTAAAAAAAAGAAAAAAAAAGGAAGAAAGAAAGAAGAGAGAAACCAAACCATAAAACAAATCCACCAATGATAACAAGTGCTAAAAAGTGTACTAAAGGGGCTTCCCTGGTGGCACAGTGGTTGAGAGCCTGCCTGCCGATGCAGGGGACACGGGTTTGTGCCCCGGTCCGGGAAGATCCCACATGCCATGGAGCAGCTGGGCCCGTGAGCCATGGCCGCTGAGCCTGCACATCTGGAGCCTGTGCTCCACAATGGGAGAGGCCACAACAGTGAGAGGCCCACATACCGCAAAAAAAAAAAAAAGGAAAAAAAAGTATACTAAAAAAACAGGAAAAAAACCAACCAACAAACAAAAAAATGGATAGACAGAACCCTAGGACAAATGGTTAAAGCAAAGCTATACAGACAAAATCACACAAAGAAGCATACACATACACACTCACAAAAGAGAAAAAGTAAAAAAATACATATATCTTTGCTCCCAAAGTCCAGCACCTCAATTTTGGGATGATTCATTGTCTCTTCAGGTATTCTGCAGTTGCAGGGTACATCAAGTTGATTGTGAAGATTTAATCTGCTGTTCCTGAGGCTGCTGGGGGAAATTTCCCTTTCTCTTCTTTGTTTGCATAGCTACTGGGGTTCAGCTTTGGATTTGGCCCTGCCTCTGCGTGCGTGTAGTTTGCCTGAGGGCATCTGTTCCCCACCGAGACAGGAGGTGGTTAAATGAGCAGCTGATTAGGGGGCTCTGGCTCACTGAGGCCGGTGGGAGGGAGGTGCAGAGAATGTTGGGTAAGCCTGCGGCAGCAGAGGCCAGCATAACGTTGCCGCAGCCTGAAGCGTGCCGTGTGTTCTCCCGGGGAAGTTGTCCCTGGATCACCGGTCCCTGGCAGTGGCAGCCTTCACAGGCTCCTGGGAGGGGAGCTTTAGATAGTGACCCGTGCTTGCACACAGGCTTCTTGGTGGCTGCAGCAGCAGCCTTAGCGTCTCGTGCCCGTCTCTGGTGTTCCCGCTGATAGCCACAGCTCGTGCCCATCTCTGGAACTCGTTTAGGCAGCGCTCTGAATCCCCTCTCCTCGTGCACCCCTAAACAGTGGCCTCTTGCCTCTTAGGCAGATCCAGACTTTTTCCCGGACTCCCTCCCAGCTAGCTGTGGTTCACTAGCCCCCTTCAGGCTGTGTTCACACAGCCAACCCCAGTCCTCTCCCTGGGATCCGACTTGTGAAGCCTGAGCCTTAGTTCCCAGCCCCCACCAGCCCCTGGTGAGTGCTGGTCAGCACCGATCCTCTGTGAGGGAACCTCTCTGCTTTGCCCTCTGCACCCCTGTTGCTGCGCTCTCCTCCGTGGCTCTGAAGCTTACCCCCCCCCACGCCCACCCCCTGTCTCTGCCAGTGAAGGGTCTTCCTAGTGTGTGGAAACTTTTCCTCCTTCACAGCTCCCTCCCAGGGGTGCAGGTCCCGTCCTTAATTTTTTGTTTCTGTTTTTTCTTTTATCTTTTGCCCTACCCAGGTACTTGGGGAGTTTCTTGCCTTGTGGGAAGTCTGAGGTCTTCTGCCAGCGTTCAGTAGGTGTTCTGTAGGAATTGTTCCACATGTAGTTGTAGTTCTAATGTATTTGTGGGGAGGAAGGCGATCTCCACACCTCGCTCCTCTGCCATCTTGAAGGTCTCCTGGTGATGATTATTTATAATTTTACATTACCGTTCATTTCTAACATATATTAGGTATTAACATGTTCTTCCTCCATTTGGGAAGTATTTCATAGTACGCTGAACCGATTTGTGCACTTATGGCTTCAAACTGACTTGGTTGTTAAGTTCATATGAATTTTCTTTTTTTCTTCATTCATATATTGAGACATCTCAGCAGACAGAATTCAAAGACTATAGCTATTTTTCCATGTATGTTTTTTGTATAATTTCTGGCTTATGAGCTTTATGAGAGTAAAGAAAGTTGAAGGCAACTCTGTCTTTCTTTTGACACTTAATGCACTTAAAAATGTGTTTTTCGGGCTTCCCTAGTGGCGCAGTGGTTGGAAGTCCGCCTGCCGATGCAGGGGACGCGGGTCCGTGCCCCGATCCGGGAGGATCCCACATGCCGCGGAGCAGCTGGGCCCGTGGGCCATGGCCGCTGGGCCTGCGCGTCCGGAGCCTGTGCTCCTCAGCGGGAGGGGCCACAGCAGTGAGAGGCCCGCGTACTGCAAAAAAAAAAAAGAAAAAAAAAAAATGTGTTTTTCTAGAGAAATTGTTTGGCTCTGGGTCCTTTCGACTATTTGTAACAACCAGGGACCGATATGGGAAGAATTATTAGCTGTGTAGTACATCACATTCCCTTGTCCCACACCTGTGTTAAATTAGATCAAAGGAAGCACAGAATAAAAATCTATCCCAAATATCAAGGAACTTTTCAAAATATGCATGTTTTCCACCCCTCTCCCACCCACCTCCACCAACCTAACTATAACATACTTTCCAGCAATGAGGCTCTAGAATCTACATTTTTATAAAAGTACTTAGGATGGCTCCAGTACTTAGCACGTAGGGTTTGGGAAGCATTAAGTTGCCCCTAGTTTACCTGATGCATGAAGACCCTCTTCAGTATCTCTGGTTTCAGAATCATTGTGGAAGTAAGTATGGCTTGGATTTGAATGGCAGTTCTACCACTTGCTAACTGGTTGACCTTAGATAAATTATCTAACATCTTTGAATTTCATGTGAGTTGACAACAGTTTAAAAAGGTTAGTTATATAAAGGTAAAATACCTATGAACAAAAACAGGTGAACAGAATAAGAATGCAGTTAATTCCTGCTGGTTGAGATAGTGGTGGGGGTAATAGAAGTAACATTAGCCCTCTGATAGTCTATTCCATTTGTACTGATTTGTTAGATAATTCTTAACTTATATCGAGGGAATGTTTTATCTTCAGTTTCCAACAATCAGTGTTAGGTATACCCTTCTTAATGACAAGCAACTCGTATTTCTTCTTATTCCATGTGAGAGGCCTGTTCAAATATTTGCTAAGATCTCTGCTGCCCTCACACAATTCTTTTTTCTAGTTCTGTTCTTCAACAGCTGCCCATAAGAAGTGACCCTGGTCCTGAGTGGGTAGTATCAGAACTATAGACTAACCCTTATTGATCTTCTCCACTAAGGAATCCCTCTGGCCCATAGAGGACCGGGATTTACATCCTATTGTAAAACCAGAGCTGAAGACATGATGTCCACTACATCAGTGTTTGAATATGCATATGAATCACCTGGGGATCTGGTTAGGATGAAGACTCTGATTCAGGAGGTCTGGAATGAGGCCCAGTATTCTGCATTTCTAACCCTCCCCAGGGGATGCTATTGCTGCTGGTCCCTGGGCTTCACTTTGAGGAAAGAGGCGCTACGTCACTAAATATCCTTTATACCTAGATTTATGTGGTAAATTCTTGCTTTAGTTTAATCCCTATGGAAGACAAAATGGTCTCTGCATATGCATTTATATAATGTCTACTGTCAGAAAATGAATCTCTACAACACATTGCAGTTTCCCTTTGGCCTTGGCTGACAAAAAAATACCGCCCGACTGTTAGGTCCTCAGTGCTATTTCCTTCGACCATCTGTCATGCCAGATTCTTTTAGAAGGACATTCTTTCTGTTAATGCCCTGTCTTGAAAGTTTTTGTGTTAGGTCATGTTTAAATCTACTTAGCAATAAGACTTCCAGTCTTTCAGGATTAGCAGTGCCAAGCTTTGTGTGTATGTGATGAGGGACTTGGGTGGGAACCAATTTTGACATCCACGATTTGCTGTTCCCCTAGCTACTTATGTTCTATTACTGTGAAAAAACCAGCTAAACAGACAGGAGCTGATGTCACAGTTGACAAAAACAAACCCCCCTTCATGTATTTCACTTCTCTTTTATTCACCTGAATGCTTATTCTGTAGCCATTACCAGAATTCTATTAACTAAATTGTTATACATATTTTGAATGGTCAGAAATGTAAGTTACTCACTGTTGTTTTTCTTTGAAAGGTTTCTTCACTTTTTTTTCTCATTTACCGCTTTTATAATCATTTTGTTCAGTTATGAAGAAAACATAATTTCCTTTGAGATTCACTGAGAATAAGAATAATACAGAATTTTAAAAATAAACGGGGAAAATTAAAATATTTAAAACTGTGAACTTTTCTACTAAAAAAATAGCAATTATTTTCACTTCTACAAATCATCTTTCATGTCTCTAATTAAAGGTCTATTTCAAATGTATCCTACACATTTTTAGTTTAGCACAGTGAATATTCTAATTTTGATTGCTATATGAATAGGATTTTTAAAAATCATATTTCTGACTGGTTTTTGCAGGATTCTAGGCATTTTTTTCTTTTTCTTTTTTTTTTTGTAACAAGTTATCTTACCAAAATCTAGTAAGATTTAATAATTATTCCATTTTCCCTTAGGCTCATTATATAAATCATCTTATTCACAATACTTCAGTAGTTAATGAAATTTTGTCCTTGAGTTTTCTAATAATTTTCACATTCCGATTCCATTTATCTTACATGATTTCACCCAGTCTTAATGTCTAGAATTTCCAGAACCTAGTGGTGATAGCATTACTTTCTTTTCTTCAGGTTTTAGTTGCAATGCCATAATAGCTTCACCTTGAGTACGATGTTTGACAGTTCATTTTAAATACACTTTTTTTCCATGTTAAGATAGTGGTACTCTTTTTATAAATTACCAAGTGTTTTTTGTTTGTTTGGTTTTTTGTGGGTTTTTTTGCGGTACGCCGGCCTCTCACTGTTGTGGCCTCTCCCGTTGCGGAGCACAGGCTCTGGATGCGCAGGCTCAGAGGCCATGGCTCATGGGCCTAGCTGCTCCGCGGCATGTGGGATCCTCCTGGACCGGGGCACGAACCCATGTCCCCTGCATCGGCAGGTGGACTCTCAACCACTGCGCCACCAGGGAAGGCCCCAAGTATTTTTTTTTTTTTTAATCTCTAATGTCTGTTGAATTTTGTCAGCTGAATTTTGGCCTCATTTGAGAGAATGCTACTTCTACTTTGATCTCTTGATTGATAAATTACACAAATAGTTTCCCTAATATTGTACATCATTGCACGCTTAAATAATCCCTGTATGTTTATGATACATTATTCTTTTTAAATGGCATTAAGTTAGGTTTATTTTGAACGAGTATTTCTCTATTTTATGAGAGGGTTTTTAAAAATACATACATATATATAGGTGTCTCTCTCTCTCTCTCTCTCTCTCTCTCTCTCTCTCTCTCTCTATATATATATATATATATATATATATATGTATGTATATATACATGTATATCTTGGTTAGGTTTTATTTTCAGAATGATGTTAGCCTGGTGCCTGGTGAGGGTAGGTGGAGGAAGACCCCTTACTTGCTAAAGCCTTTGAGCAGGGTGTAGGGGATAACACATCTTGTGTCCACAGTTTCATCCCCTCCCCACATCTCTCATGTTATTAACTGTCTGGACGCCTTATTTTTAGAGCCATGTAAAAAGTCCATACCTCTGAAACAACATTTATGAAATGGAGGGGACAGCTGTTCTTTATCCCTGGTTTGTTTTTCACTGGAACCATGGTAGCTTTCCAGTTGTTCAGAAATCTCCCTCTCTTCTCTCATCTTTCCAAAGTGAATCTTAGGCTTAGCTACTTAATATTAGACTCTGTGTGTTTCTGCACTTGAATCTTCTAAATTCAGATTTAAAAATAAACCAAAGCAACAAACACTGTACAAGCAAAAATTGTAGCTTTACTTGATTGTTGGAATATCCATCCACGTGTGCAGAAGAGCTTGGTGGGCAGTGGTTGAGCCAGAGAGCTTGGACATAGTCAGAAGTTCCTTCTTTACATTCATTGCAGTAGCCCCAAATTAGCTGGGACAATCTGTCTCTAACCGAGGAGTGGTCTTTTGGGGGAGATTCTACTACTCTGCCCATATTCTTTGGGTAGAACATAGAATAAACAGCAATATGCCATGTGGATACTTCCCAGATACATTACCAGAATGAAAATGTGCCATTTGTTAATTATTCTTTTCCTCTAGTCCCTTTATAAATTAGAGAATATAGATAGGTGGGTGTTCACTGGAGATTCATTTATTTCCTAAGCCAATACATCCTTTACCTGTGGTCATTTATGGCTCAGTTTGTCCATCTCTCATTTTGGTGTGCTCCGTATTTTTTCTTTCAAAATATTTCCCATTTTTTGTAGCACGTGCAATCCTTTCCTCATTTCCATTTCTGGTTTGGATTTCTCCCCTCGTCGTATTCTTTTGGTCATTTGAGTGGGGAGGCAGAATGAAGAGAAGGAAGTGCATGAAGCTAAAAGGATGTCCCCACTTCCTGAACTTTACCCATAGATACACATGGCCCTTTGACCTCACCTTGAAGAAACTTGTCCAAGGGAATCAAACAGAAAAGTTTTCCCACATAGGTTACATATGAATCTAAGGGTGGGCCTTTCATGTTGTAGAGACTTGAGGAAAGGTTGGTTGTGGGAGATTTGGGAGCAGAGAGCTAGCTAAGACCTTTGCGTGAGAGAGTTGTCAGCATCAGTGACTCCATGGCATATGAAGATGGGGGGGATTTTCAACAGTGAGGACACGTGGGCCGCCACGTTACATATGTGAGAGACATTCTTCTCATGGGCAGCTGGAGCACAAACTTTTCACTGCCTTTATGTATTCTGTGTAGGTTTGTCCCTTGATTCTATGTAAATTTAAAAATCAGTTTATTCTTGGTGATACCCACCTAGGCATGAAGCCTGAGGAACTAGGGTTATATTTTACATAGACAGGGCTAGGATAGCGCCTGTCATTTTGTAAATGAGGAAACTGAAGTTCACAAAGGTAGGCGATCTTGCCAAGCCAATCAGCTAATGTGAAACAGGACCAGAAACCCAGGTCCTTAGACAACTAGTGCACTTTCCCATTCTGCCGTTTTTTAAAAAGTTGTTTCAGGATTTGGAGATTTCTCAGAGGCCATTGCCATTTCTGACCCAGATTGCAGAAGCCAAACCTGAAGCAATTCACGCTTTACCAACTGAAGTGTTTTCCCTTAGATGCTTCAGAACAGTGAGTCAAAGGAAAATCTGATCCTGCACCTAGAATATTGGATACTACTGTACTTTTCTATAGGCAGTTCATTCTCTGACCCCAGCTTGACCTCAGTGCGTACCCTGACACCAGGGGACTGACTGGCCATGTAATTATTGTTCTTGCTAGTAACTGCACAAGCTGTTCTTATCCATATAAGCACCTAATCCTTTTCCAAATTCTTTTTGCTTCAGTTTGCCTCAGTAATATTCTGCAGTAGTGGATAATTGCGCATTGTGTAGAGAAGGATTTCCTTTGATCTTCTCTAAATTTTGGCTCTGCTAATTTCATTTAGTGTCCACTTCTGGGTAGGCAACACGACCAGGTAGCAAGGAACACCCAATTAGATGTCCTATGGCCTTTCATTTAGACTCCTCTGTCATATCAAGTAACACTTACCTCTCTCCATTCTCCCTGCTGAGGAGACTGACTCTTTTTGTCCTTGCCTGGAATATTTCCCTGTTACACTTCCCCAGCCAGTCTAATTATTTCTGCTGCAGTCTGATAGACCTGGCAGCATTGCTTAGGTTCAAAGGAAGAATATATGGAGATAAGATCATTGACTTCAAGTGTCTGGAGGGATATCAGAAGGACAAAGGATGAGACTTATCCAGAATGGTTTAAGAATTTGAACTAGTAATTATATAAGTTGTTGAAAGATGGACTTCAGCTGAATAAGAAGGGGGCATTATATGTTAAATAGTTATCCATCTAGGAAATGGATAAACAAGCTTTTATTTAAACAGAACAGAGCAAGGTTTCCTATGAAAGGCTTTGAAGCTGGTAAACCGTGAGCTCAGGATCCCTTGATTCTAGGGCAGTTTACCTCTTTCCATCCTCCTAACTTCTTTTGTGTAAATGGATACGAGCACCTATTTGGGAGCCCTTGTATAACCATTAATTAACATCATAATTATTCATCGCAGTAGAGGTCAAGAGCCCAGAGAGATGGATTTGAGATACATTTTGGTAGTAAAATCAAAAGTACGTTGATGAATTGTTTTGGGGATGAGAAAGAAAAAAGTGCCAGGCACAAAAAGTTCTTGCTCTTAAAGATCTCACATTTGTGGAGCGCAACTCATACATATGAAGTATAAGATATTTTACATACATATTTTAAATTTTTATTTATTTTATTTATATTTATTTTCGGCTGTGTTGGGTCTTTGTTGCTGCACACGGGCTTTCTCAAGTTGCGGCAAGCAGGGGTTACTCTTTGTTGTGGCGGGAGGGCTTCTCATTGCGATGGTTTCTCTTGCTGTGGATCACGGGCTCTAGGAGCACGGGCTTCAGTAGTTGTGGCACTCGGCCTCAGTAGTTGTGGCTCACAGGCTCTAGAGCGCAGGCTCAGTAGTTGTGGCGCACTGACTTAGTTGCTCCGCAGCATGTGGGATCTTCCTGGACCAGGACTTGAAGCCAGGTCCCCTGCCTTGGCAGGCAGATTCTTAACCACTGCACCACCAGGGAAGTCCACGTATTTTTATTTGTATGTTTTTCCCCACAAATACTTTTGTGGGGAGAAATACACATACAAGAAACATATGTATAAAGTATCGCTTTGCAGTGTGTTAAATGTTACAAATACTTTAATAAATGAGGAAGTAGGAAAGGTCAAGGAAGGCTCCATAGGGGAGGCAGTGATGGAGCTGTGTTGTAACCTGGAGTAGGCATGAGAAGCAGGGCAAAGGCACGCTGAGTCAAGGATCATGATGGTAACGATGGCAACAGTGATGACATTTATTGACTATTATATCCAGAAAACAGTGCTATGTAAGTTTATGCGTGATCTGATAGAACTTTATTTTAATATGAGGGAACTGAGTTTCAGAAAGATTAAATAATGTCTCCACAGCTGCATATCCAGTAATTGATGGAGGTGAGGGCTCCAACCCAGAGCCAGTGTCCTTAATAATTTTGGAAACCTACTTGAGATAAGTACATTAGAAGGGATTCTTAGAAGTGTGTCAGTCTTTAGGGGTCATTGTGAACACATTGAGGGCTAAGTTTGCGTTGATAAATTTTGGGGGGGAAGGAGTCTAGGATAGGGAAGCAGAGATATAAAAGAAGAAGGCACAGACCAAGCTGATGATGCTAGGAAAACTGGGACCAAAGGAAACCTCATAATGGACATTGAGGTGAGGGTTCACACAACACTCAGTTACATGTTCTAAAAAGAGGAATGGCCAAGAAGGAAGAGGCTGTGGACAGAGAAAGTTCCCACAGGAAACTTGTTGGTTGACATTGAGTTAGCTTCAGGGTAGAGATAGGATTCATCATATAGAAATAAATGAGTATAGATTCATGAACATGACTTCAGAGATCTCTTAGTCCCAGCCACTCCATCCTGCTTGCCTCATTAAACAGAACACGATTAGGCTGCAAAGAGCAGGCTAAAATAAAGGACACTTTGTGGTAAGGTTGCAGAGAATTCAGCAAATCCAGCGATGGGTAATGAACCCCCTCAGAGCCTCAATTGAACTAGAAATAAAAACTATACAGGGACTTCCCTGGTGGTGCAGTGGTTAAGAATCTGCCTGCCAATGCAGGGGACATGGGTTCAAGCCCTGGTACGGGAAGATCCCACATGCCATGGAGCAGCTAAGCCCATGCACCAAAACTACTAAGCCTGTGTGCCACAACTACTGAAGCCCACGTGCCTAGAGCCCGTGCTCTGCAACAAGAGAAACCACTGCAGTGAGCAGCCCGCACACCACAACGAAGAGTAGCCCCCGCTCGCCGCAACTAGAGAAAGCCCGTGAGCAGCAACGAAGACCCAAAGCAGCCAAAAATTAATTAATTAAACAACAAAAAAAATCCTTCAGACTATACAGTTGGAACCTAGGCAAATAACTCAATCTCTTAAATGGCCTCTGCTTTGTGCTCCCTTGAACATTTATCTCTCCCTACTCGTTTTGAACATGAAGCAACATTGCTGCCCAAATCCTGTCTCTGTAACCTCTCACCAAAAAGCCTTCCACAGATCGGCTTCGGTTTCTGTGAATCATATTTTAGATTCACAAGAGAGAAACAATATGGTTGCTCATTGGTTCTGTGGGACACTCGAGTGTCCTTTTCAGGAGCTGAGAGTATGGAACACAGGGATAGATATGTTTGGAACAGGTAGCATCCTAGAGAAGAAATTATTTTAACAAAGTTACACAGCTCGTGAGGAGCGAAACTCAGGCTTCCAGATTTGCTCAGGATCCACTGCATCCTTCTGAGATGTCCCCAAGGAATTCTCTCTAACAGTGCTGCAATGGCTAGAGTTAAACCAGCTACAGTAGAAAAGAAAACAATTGGTAATAATTGGAGATGACATTATTCCACTTTTATTTGACTGTGAATTTAAAATATCTTTACAAAAGTATCAGGGAAACATTCCCTGCCATCCACATCCTTTCCTGCAGTGGCTTGGCAAGCCTAGCTAATCTGTAAGATCCCTTCCAGGGGGAGCGGCAGGGAGGGAAGTTTGGTGATTCTAGCATAGGCAATATTGAAAGTTTTGACCTCAGTTTACTAATGGGGCAGTTGATACCTAGAAAGGGAAGAAATTAGTCCTCAGTACAGAGTAGATCAGTGGCTAAACTGGGACTAGAACACAGGGATCTTAATTCCCAGTCTGTGACTATCACTCAACTTTCTGCAAATTGATCTTATTTCATATGTCAAGTCCAGTTGGCCATTGTAGCAGTCTGGATTATTTTTGGAGAAGGATTCTGAGATCACACCAATTCTTAACAGAAAAGAGCTCTGTGATTAATTTGTAATGTCTGTACTGTGTATGGGAGAAGGGGATGGTGGCCTGAGTGTTTACCACCATACATTTGCCCTGTCCTCTTTTTCTCCCTGCCTCATTATGGCTGGGCTACTCCTCACATAAGCAGTAAACTACATTTCAAATGCAGTATTTTTTTTTCTTTACATGATGGTGTCTTTCTTTCACTTGCATTCTGATTTCTAACCCCATTCTCTCCGAACAGAAGATTGATTAGAGTTAAATTTACTTTAGCTAAAGTGATAATGTGGAATACTTGTTTGGTAGCTCAATAAACATCCATCTTCTACCAGTTTATTTGCCTTGAAAGGAAATCAGAATTTTAAAGGTACACTGAGACTACTAAATGATAATAATCACTTATGTTTATAGTACTTTATTTTATAGATCACTTTTTTTTCATTTTTATGCTTAAAGGAATGATATAGATTAGCTAGCTAAGTAGAAAAATATTTTTGTATGTTCTATACTAAGTCCCTCTATAAAATTCACTTGAATTCAAACAGGTGACATGAAACAGAATCATATCATATGAAATTATTGCCACTTACTTTGTTTCTTACGGCTATTGTAGCCTGTTCTAACCATAGGCCATTGCATCCTTATTAGATAGAAATTCCTAAAAGCATTGCACTATAATACAAGGGGCATTGAACCACAGAAATGGCAACCGGGGTTTTTTGGTCACATTGTGCAACTATATTAAAATATTTCCACCTTGGATACCTCTTTTTGTACACATATCTGTCCTTATGTTTTTACAGGGGGCTGCAATTGGAAAGTATGATTCCTGAACATCAGGCCGTATTCAGAATCACTTCCTCCCTCTGAGTAAGTCTGAATGCAGAGATAGAAAATAGTTTTGGTCTCATAAAATAGCTCTAATCTATTGACTATGGCTATTGTTGTTCTGGGATTAGAAAGATTCTGAGGCTACATCTGAACTTAGCAGAAGGAAGGTCAGGGAACTCTAAAGCAACACATGACATAGTATAAGCTGAGCTGTTTGCTTAATGAATTTTTAAATGATAGCCCCTTCAACTGCCCCCCCCCCCCCAATACTCTTAGTTCTTCTTCCCAGAATGTGCTTCTTCTATATTCAGGTGGGTCTGAACCATAGCAACTAATAAGTCTACAAGCTAAGACCACCACCCTCCCTACTCCTACTCATCATGGGAATGACCTTTCCCAGGAATTATTTTTTTATTCTCTAGATCCTCACCTAATCATACTCCAAGATCTAGTCCCAGTGAATAATCCCACAGAAATTCCAAAGGTGGAAAAAAATGTGCTCACATCCCTCATACCTGGCTGTCCATGCTTCCTCTTCTTTAGAACCTGATTCCTATGCTGAGTGATGTATGAAGGGAGGGGTTGGGAGCTTGGGGCTATAACATGGCCCTGGATTGCAAATTGGGAGGCCCATGTTCTTATCCTATTTTCGTTTGATATTCTCTGTGCCCTGGGAAAAGGCACCTCCATTTCCTAATGAAGAAGAGCAGAGAGGAGTTATTCTCCTCATCTTACACAGCAGAAGGTCTGAGTGGTGACTGGTCAAGCCTTCCCAGCTTTCAGGGATAGCTCGCAGACCCAGCAGTCTTTCTACTACATTTTTGCTGCTGCCGTAGTTCCATCCTCTGAGTTCTGGAGTCAGTACTGTAGAGACATTGCAGGATCTTGGAAAGAAACAAGGAAAATGGTTTAGTTAGAAAACGGAAGGCTTTAGAAGCCATTTATTTGCAGCCCCTCCCTCCCTTCCTCCCCCCTAGTTAACCCATCTGTCTGCTGAGCCCTTCCACCCACATGATCCGGCTTTAGGGACAAAGGCATGGTTTCCTTGGGAATACCAAGATTCAGGAAAATGACTGCCTTGTCAAATCCCTTCCTCCACCCTAGCATGCTGAGAACTCGAAGGATCACATCATTTAAGCTCATTTTAATGCCTAGAGAAGAAAGAGCCCCTAATTCCTGGCTATTTACATTTTTTAATTGTTGTTGAAACCGTTAGTTCTCATCTATAGACTAAGAATTTAGTGGAAAGGACCTAAGAGTTTAGGTAGTCATATCACCTCAATGCACATGGGAGGAACCTGAGACCTGTAGATGAGAAGGATTTTCCCAAGGTTAGATAATATATTAGTGATGGAGCTTAGACTAGAACCCAGGTCTCTGGATGAGTGTCCCCACAAGGTGGGTGGTCATCCTCATTCAACAAATATTTTTTCAAAATTTGGAGGGCCTTTGTTCCAGATACCTATTTTTACATTAGAAAACATCCTTACATTAGAAGACATCCTAAAATGTTAGTGGCATAAAACAATCATTTTCTTATGCTTATTGATTACACACAACAGAAATCAGAACAGGCACCACCAGGACAGCTTTTCTCTGCTCTATGATTTTATGATTTCTAGGGCTTCACCTGGGATGGCTTGAATGAGAATAGATTCTTTACTCACATACCTGGATCCTGGATTGGGATGGCTAAAGAAAGGGATCAGCTACCAACGCACCTATGTGTGGCCCCTCCAGCGTGGTAGTCCATGAGTAATGAACTTTTATATAGCAGCTCAGGGATCCATGTGTGAGCATTCCCAGCAAACAAGGCAGAAGCTGCATGGGACTTTCATGACTTACTCTTGAAAGTCACAAAGCATCACTTCCACTGTATCATATTTATTAAACCTTTCCCAGATTGAAGAGCAAGTAGCATAGATCCCACCTCTCAGTGGAAAGAGTATCAAAGAATTTACAGCCAGGTTCTAAACCTGCCATAACCAGTTACCTTCTAAATCAGTGTCTTAGGTAGACAGATGGAACTACTAAGATTCCTCTCTCATGGAGCTGATCTCCTTGAGAAACAGACGGAAACAAGCAAACAAAAGCATATGAACAAACAACAAAATATAACTAGGTTTTGACAAGTGCAATAAAGGAAATACATGGGATGATGTGATCGGTATTTAACACAGTGGGGTGGAATCATGGGCTGAAACACGAAGGGGTCAAGAAATGTTTCTTGATGGAGATAATATTTAAGCTGAAACTTGGAGGATGAGAAGGATTTAGCTATGTAAAGCCATAGAAAAAGCATTTGAGGTAGAGAAGAAAATGTAGAGGTACTAGGGCAGGAAAAAATGTAAGCAAACCAGTGAAGAGGCCAGATGGCTGAGATGGAACAAGTGTTGGGAAAAGAGAAGAGGTTGCAGAGGTGGGTGGCAGGCCATGCGAGAATCTGTGTGTCCTGATTTTTTAAAAAATACAGCTTTTATTCCAAGTGTGATGGGAAGCCATGAAGAGGTTTTGAAATTATCTTAGTGGCATAGATGAGAATAATTGGAGTGTGTTATTATTGGTAGTGGGAGACCATTTATGTGCATATGGTAATGTCCCAGGGACAAATTGCAGGATACTTGTGCCGTTCAAGGAAAGTAGTTCAAGGAAAGTAGATAGAATGCAGAATATATTGGAGGCAAATAGACACAAGTTTCTAACTGATTTGAAGGGAAAAGTAATTTTTAAAAAGCCAAAGACAACTTCTAGATTTGGGGCTTGACCATTTGGATCAACGTTGCTACCATTTACTAAGACAGTTGCCTTTTCCATGTTAGCTCTGATCAGTTGTTTATGCCTCCCCAAGCACTGGATCCACATGCATGCTTTTGGATGCAAGTAACAAAATCTTTGATTCAAAGCTGCTGAAAATATAGTATGTTTATTATGTCTGTAACTGAAAATTCAGAGGTGGGTTAGGCTTAATAATGAGGTGGGTTAGGCTTAATAATGTTACCATGGATCCAGTTTTTTCCATGTCTCCATTCTACCTTCCTCACTATTCATTTTATTGTAACGCTGATTACTTTGTGGTGACAATGTGACTTCTACTGATAGTTGTGACTTATGTGGTTTGTTGTTTACTTTCTGTAGAAAAGAGACAGACACACACACACACACACACAGACTGAGATTGAAGCCAGTCAAACAAGCATAGACCGAGATGTTCCATTTAGACCAAATGAGGTCACTTCTGAACCCTATAAGTCATCCAGAAAAGACCATGGGCTGCTGGGTTGGACCAGTCAAAATCTGTACCTGGATTAGATGATAAGGTCATCTTTCCTTGAGTCATATTTGAAAAGTTTAGCAACCTGAACATATGTAGAGTTCTGTAAAGAATAAATAAAGGAGAAAGGAATGTTGAGTGCCTAATAAAAACTGTTGAAAACTCTGACTAGGCCACACCTGGACCTGGAGGAAAAAATTGACTTTGTCCAAAGGAATTATTTAGTTGTAAAAATTTTAGAAATTGTGGCTGGCCAGACATGCTTCTGTTGAGAGATATTTTGCTGATAAACAACTTGTAGGCCTCATCTCTCCTTGTAAGTTATAGCCCACCCCATTCTCTTTCCAAGAAGCCTGGTGCAGTGGCAAGTTACGGTTGTAATACATTTTTGTGGGTCAAACAAGCAGG